>NW_009614103.1:0-6939 GCF_000690535.1 Cariama cristata | reverse complement strand
AGGAAGGGGTACTTGTTTGGATTTTTTAAAGTTGTTTAGCTTTGATTTTTCAAACCTTTCAAGACCTACATAAATAAAACTATTAACAACTTAGCAAAGGTTTTAATTCAGAGGTAACCAGCAAGTTAAGTATGGAGATCTGGCTTCATTGATATAATAGCCTTAAATTAATACAATAGTTCAGTCTCACAGCAAACATGAAAATGTCCTCATGTTATCTTCAGCAGTCCTTCCGGTTTCAATTTATATTGTAAAATTCATCAGATTTGGTAAATTACATTCCCATTTTGCTTAATGTGAGATTGTAAGATTTTTTGCTTCAGTGTTGTTAGGGGACTAATGCTTAATTTTCTTTCATTTTCAAAGAAATAGAATTAGTTTTGCCCAGCAATTTTCCCGAGGTATTGATTTCTTGTATATAGCCACTGGCAACTTTACAGCACAAGGGTTTTTATCAGGAGGTCATATAGTTCATTGCTTATGTTAGGCTGAGCTGTACACAGACAAATTGGGTTCCTTATCTCCTCTCGCTTAGTTGGATCCTTGTTGTTCCCGCAGAGAAATTTATAGTGAGAAATCAGAAAAGTCTGAATTTCACTACTAAAAGGATCGCTCCTCGTCCCCCAATTAGCAAGGTTCTGCACAGAAACTGCAAAGCTATGACTACTACATTTATGACACTCTCAAGCCTTTATATATGCCACTAAAAGCCGTAATCCCTCTTTTCTTCCCCCAACTGTGATCAAGCTTTTACCATTTTACTTTAAAAACCCCTAAATCAGTTAACACTTGGGATGTCCCCCAGAATAACATATTTTATTGATCTGAAATTCAGACATTCCCTCATCATACAGTTATCACAAGAGAAACATCACTGAACCAAAGAGGAGAGACAACATTTTTGTGTTGCCAGTAAATAAAAACAAAAGTGCATCACATTGGTTGCAGTTTGACATGCATGTTGAACAAAAGCAGATAAATAATTTAGCAAGACAACATTTGATTTGCTGATATGTCTACGCTAACACTTTTCAGAAGTCTGTCACACCAGCCATATCAAAAGCTGGACCTCGCAGAGAAGCTGTAACAATAGCACTTCCCTTAAATTGGCAAAAGGCAGATGGAGCTTCAAATTAGCAGCATTTCCCCTGGTTATAACAGAATGCAACACAAGTCAACATAATCAAATCAGCTGAGCTCACCACTAGCTTTAATCAGTGTCTTGTCTGACATTCAAAACTCCAGTAGGCTTCAGGTAGCACACAGCTCACAAGCCAATTTTTCTCCACTTTCAGTGACAAGTTTAAATAATCATCACAAATAGCTATTAAATAAAAACAAAGATGCCATTTTTAAGGATGAATGTGTTTACTCCTTGCTTGCAAAGACCGCTTTACACCTTGAGTCTGGAATACTCCATATTTATGTCTTCTGCACAGAGACACCTTCAGCAATGCAATCTTGTTCTAAGCAGGTCCAAGCTCTTTTACAAATATAGAACATGAGTGTTTTCTTTTTGGGGCACACACACCTTAGGGAGGTTAGGCAGTTCCTTCTGACAACCCTTTGCCTCGATGCCTAGAGAAGCTGGCTAATAAAACACATCCCAGCTTCAGATTACTATCATACATAAGAGGAACAATATTTGAGAAGTTTGTACTAAAAACATAGGCATTGAGCAGCTGGGTAGATCAGAAGAATGCAACCTCTTAGAGCAGCATCTCTTTGTAACACAGATCTCCAACCACCAGGATCCCAAATCAACTACATTTGAGATAGTCTTTATGAGTCTCCAATTTTCTGACAGTTTTGTCTTCTTAGACTGCAATACTGATCACGTATAGATGACAAACATAATCACCATTCAAGTAGACCAGCCAAGGAGTATGACCTAAGTGCACCGTTACAAATCAACCATCAAATACAACAGAGTTGCTACTCACAGCTAACTCACAGAACAACACAGGTTGGAAGAGCCTCTTGAAGTCACTCAATCCACCCTCCTGCTCAAAACAAGTCTAATCAGATCGGAGCGCTCAGGGACTTGTCTGGGTATCTCCAAGGATGGGGATTCCACAACTGCGCTGGGCAACCTGTTCTAATATTTGACCTATTCACGATAAAGCACACAGTGCTTGCAGTTTGCCCGAATCATTAATTCGGAAAACTGCTGCTCACATATTAAAATCATCAAGACCACAATGAGTCCATCCCCTTACAGAAAATGGGGAAAGATGAAGGAGGTGTGTAAGGAAGGGAAAGGAAGGATGAGAGTAAAGACAGTTTCAACCAAAATAGAGAAAAAGTCTTTGCTCCACCCTTCAGCAAGCCATGAATTTCTGTTCTCTAGCACAGATGCCACAACATAACAGCCAATGCAGGTGAGGTCAAAGACAAGGGATGGGGAAGAAAAAGGAGACCATGATCCCCTTGCTCATCATACTCTTCCCTCTATTCAAAACTGTTTCACTGTATCCAGACCCAGAAAAATGGTTCTCATGCAGGAACTGAAAATGCCATCTCAGCATCAACTGTTTGCAAACACTCGATTCTCTTAAAGGCTGACAGAAAGAAAATAAGTCTGGTGGCAAACAATCACGTGAACAGAACCTGTGGTGACTGTCAAGCATATGATCAGAGTAGGAAAAAGAAAATATCTTGACTTTGCTGAACGGAATTGTCAAGCGATCAAAATCCTAACAAGGAATTCCTTCTTTTAGCATGTAAGTAAGCTGGTTTGTGTGTCACACAAAAGTGAAAACCCCAAAATTAAAGATAATGGCCCTCCATTTAAAACACTGCCTGAATAATTTTACTCAAAACCAGCCTGTAAATGCCCCTGAATTAATTATGCTGACAACTACTGGGAACAGGAATTTGTTCAGTTCTTCACAAGATCACTTTCCAGCTATGCCCCAGTCCTATAACAGAAGAAGGAGAAAGAGGAAATGGAGCAGTAGTCTACAGATTTAAAAAAAACACCTCCACAATTCTAACATTCAAAATATTCATGAATATGTTTAGTGCTTCTGTATTAACCATGCAGAAATGGTTATCAGAGCACCATGCCATTAACTCTACACTTCAAATTAGGTGTAGGAGGCATAGAGAAAAGAAATGATGAGACGAGAGAAAGAATGATGATTTTTCTTCTTTTCTCCCCTCACCTGGCTCCCGCCAAACCACCAGCAAGTGTTAGCACACTTTGGGTCTGGATACTTGCCAGTTAGCATAAAGGCCAACAAACCCAGAAGCTGCTAGAAATACAATAGTTTGGGGGGACATAAAATCAGACTAACAAATACAGAGACTGGAGTTAACTACTCCGAACTTCCATAAACACAGCAAGTGAAAGAGGAAAAGACTGAAAAAGCATTATGGCAAATGTCAACTACTCAAAGTGAGAAACAGTAAATCAAAATTTCAAGTAGGAATCTTTCAGTTTCTTTTTTCACTCTTTTAAATAACAGGACAGGCTATCTTCACACCCCCAACAGAACGTCAGTCACCAGCAAGTCCTTGTGAAGTAACCACCAGTACATGAAAAGAACAGTGATCTTGAGAGCTGCAGCACTGTACTGTAATCAGATGACACAGAAGGAAGCAGCAACCTTTCCTTTCTCTGGAAAAGGTTCAGCAAGAAGTATTTAGCATATTTAAAAAGTTTAAGGAAAGCTGTCAGTTTGCATCTCCTGAATGGCAATACCACACACTCCTACAGAACCACTAGACAAAAGGGTAAGAGGACCCAGTGCACTGCCAGGGTTACAAAAATCATAGAAGCAGCTTTTACCATGTATTGCCCACAAAAGAAAAGGCCAAGCACTTTTCCTCTTCACTCAGCTGTTCTACAATTGCAAGCCAAAGGTCAACTATCTTCACTCACTCTTGGAAACCAGCCACAAGATTACTAACAACCAGCTTAATGGCTACAGTTCAAATGCTATTCAATCAAGTCTCGAATATGTGGGTATGCAGCAGTAATGGCACCATGACATCATAGGTAAGTTATCTGCTGAAATCAGAGGGAGTTGGTGTGCATCTTCGCCTTCTCTCCCCACAAAGAAAAACATGAACTTCCAAGGACTGGGAATGAAAGCGTTGGAGTTTTTGTTCTCTCCTTAGTGCGCCCAAGGCATAACATTTTGCTACAAAAAACATCCTTCGCCATCATCGTACATGGCATCAAACTAACTCGACTTTCTGGAGGTGCATCAAGACAGGTGTCTAATAGCTAGATTTAAAGAAGTTTTCACTACACATCAAGTTACATGTGCGCCTCAGCAAGGGATAGCTAAAGACCAAAGCATGCAGGTGCATTCAACATGTTACAAGTTTATTTCCCTTCCCAATTCATTCGAGGGCAGCAGGATTGAACTGATTAATATGACAGATCACATGAGGCACATGAATGGGATACCCTGAGATTTCTCAGTCATGAGCAAAGTACTAATAAAACAGATCTGGCATGTCTGACAGAAATTAATTTCCACAACCCAAAACACATTCAAAGTGAACCAGACTTTCAAAATTACAAAGCCCCACTGAAGTTTGTCAGTTTGAATAAAGTGACCTGTAACAATTCTAATTGCTTTTGGCTTATTTGTCTGAAATTTGCCAGCTTTAGACAGTGAGCCTTACCATGCTGCAAGAACTCAACTACGTGCTGAAGAAGGATTCCTGAAACTCTTGGAGTTTCCACTAACTTTAGTGATAATCTTAAGCAATTTACCATTTCTGTGACTCAGTTTACTCATCTATGAAGTAAGTATGTAAAATTTGTAGGCATTTTCAGAATATGAGCTGAAAGGAAATACAGTTTGAAGAACTGTTCATCATGTTTTGAGGAAGCGATCAGCCTAGGTTTTGCAAAGACTAGGAAAATCCCTCTCTGTATTCTAGGAAAAATACAATTATTAATGTAGCGTAATAGCACTGATACCGCTATGTTCCTATTACTGTGACAAGATTCGTTTCTATGGGATGACATCAAGTGGCTAGGACTCAGGAACATCTTGCTATCAGCCACTGTGTGCAGTTGTAAGAGTTTTAGCACAGACTAAACTTTCAGAAGTCTAAAAAAAGTTATTTTTCCTTTAATTCCTGGAGAAGAAAATATTTTCAAATGAATGAATTTTACAAGACATTTTTTCATCTGCTTCAGCAAACTTCTATACCAAACCAGATGAAAATAACTAAGAATACACTTTAAAATAAACTATATTTCATTATACTTAATTTTTCCTTCCTGTTCAGCATTTTCTACAAGCTGACTTCAGCTGTGCTCTGCTTCGAACACCCTATAAAAGCTGAGGGTAGCTAGTAGTAAGCCAAAATAGAAGAATACAGCTCAGGTTAAGAAAAATACATGCAAACTTATCACAGAAGACTTCTAAAATTCTGACAGTCTCAAATGTTTAAAAACAGCAAAAGGCAATATTCTGGTAATTTACATAAACCCTGGAATTGAGGTGTAGAGGTCTAACAGGCATTTTTAGGCCAATTATGGGCCAGGAATGTGTAGCATAAATACAAATGCAATTACTTTAAAAGTTAACAACCTCAAAACAGGATACATTTTTGCAGCCTTTAGTTGTTGATGGCCGTACAATATTCCCGCACTTTTAACAAAGCCACAGTTAGGTTACTGAAATATCAGCTATAGAAGACGCATATTAACTTTACATCTAGCAGCTGTTTTTTCCAACATTTTAAAATTGTAGTTAAAAATCAAGCCCTTCCCTGGCAAAATTTTGAGCAGATGACTAATCCCATTGAGGTCTGCAGGACACGATTTGCCAGCATACACAAAGTTACAGCCTTACATCTGCAGGATAGGCATCTCTCAAAACAGTTTCTACTCAAAGCATTTTAGAAAGAAGCAGCTTAAGATATTTTAATACTAAATACATCACACTAAGAAGGTAAAGCCCATCTCATACATTTATGGAGAAATACTGACTCTGAATGAAACTCCATTAAAACATTCTGCAATATGGCTCTTGCTACTTGGAAGCAACAAAGCTCAGAGCTACGCTTCACCGAGTCCAAATTACTATGGATTTTCATATTTTACTCCCCTCCCAAATAAAATTTTGGGCTTGTTCTGTGTCCAGTTTTTTTCAATAAAGTTTTAGAAATTAAAATATTTTCCAAATTCCTTTAATAAAGCCAATATGAAGCCTAAAAAGCTTTTGATATATTGAAAGAACTATAGACCAAAATTCCTCTAATGCACTCCAATATCCATTTACATCTGCACAGGTTCATTAAATATTCAGCCACAAGCTTATCACTTGAGTTCATCAGGACTGAAAATAAAACTCAGCACCAGTATTTGACAGCCTGACGCTAAAAGATTATCTATGAGAAATAATCTAATCACTGTTCTTTGATATTGGAATCCTTGACAGGAAGCAAAGGAAAGAAATACCAAATTGATCTTGATTACTTTTAGGGGGTTTCCTCTCGTAGAAGGGAATTCAGCGCAAAGACTATCTTGTACTTCTGCTTATTTGCTACCATGCTTACAACTAAGTTTTCAAATATTCCAATCTGAGAAGAGAGTAACAAGAGACGTTGGGATGCATGCTAAAGACAGAAAGGAAAACAGCCTCTCCTGCTCTTAAAGAGGTCAGACTGGGATCGAGGGAATCTTGAGGTACCCTGCTAAAAGGAGATGGCGTTCGCTGGGTCGGTAAAAGAGGGTCAGGTCCGGCGGACAGGAAGAGACTCACGAGAGAAGCCGAGGAGCCCAGGGCTAAAGAGGGAACTCCCGGGCCCTTACCCTCCACTTACCTTAAGGATATCCCCCCGTTTGAAGCTCAGCTCGTCATCCGCGGTGGCTTTGAAGTCGTACTTGGCGATGGCTTCCATGCTGGGGCTGCCGCGCACGGCGGTGCGGGCGGTGGGAAGGAAGCGCTCCCCGAAGCCTCCGCT
>NW_009614102.1:1727-1940 GCF_000690535.1 Cariama cristata | reverse complement strand
ATGAGGGTCTCGCTGTGCCGCGCTCGACCGATGTCCATCCTGGAGAGCTGGGTGTGCGCAGGGCTGCCGAGAGGCACGAAGCAACGGAGATGCACGAAACCGCTCCGATGTGCAAAGCCCCCGAGATGTGCAAAGCCCCCGAGGTGCCCAAAGCCACCACAGTGCACAGCGCCACCGAGATGCACAAAGCCACCGGGATGCAGAAGGCCACCG
>NW_009614102.1:1372-1573 GCF_000690535.1 Cariama cristata | reverse complement strand
GCCCCGGTGGCCGCCCCTCACCCGCCGTGTCAAATCCATTGGCATCAGTGATTCTCGCTGCGAGCGCCTCGCCTCCGCCGGGCCGATCGTACAGGATCTCCGGCTTACACGCTGCTTAGAGGAGAATAATCCCTCTGGGATTTCTGCGCCTCTCGCTTGTGCTGGGGTCGGGTTTTGAAGTGGTTCCTCCGCAGCCCCAAA
>NW_009614102.1:860-1068 GCF_000690535.1 Cariama cristata | reverse complement strand
GATGCCACGCAAATCCCACGCTGAAGAGCTGCGGCACTAACGAGGCAGGTAATCCCCTCATCAATAACCGGCTGGAAAAGTGGAATTATATCCCGTCAAGTGGCATTGAATACTGATGAAAGAGCTGCAGGGCTGCGCCGCTGTGCCCCCCCCCTTCCCCAGCCTCTGCAGGCATCCACTGCTCCGCTGGTGGGTGCGAGCGGGGGGG
>NW_009614102.1:593-806 GCF_000690535.1 Cariama cristata | reverse complement strand
CTCTGGCCCATGGAGCAGCCCCCAGCTGTGCTCTTGGGCTGAGGCAGGACCAGCGAAGGGCAGGTGTGATTTGGGGAGGGGGGGACAACACATGCAGCTGCCGGGACTCCGGAGCAGGAGTGTGGACAACCCCCGCCCCCCCAATGCATGGGACTGAGGTCCCACCGCCGCCGTCTGGCATGCTCCGGGCTGTATCCGTGCCGGCAGAGCGGA
>NW_009614102.1:0-447 GCF_000690535.1 Cariama cristata | reverse complement strand
GCCCAGGGCCACCCACCCCGTGGCATCCCCACGCCACGCATCGCAACCGGGGAGCTGATGCTGTTGGCCTCAGGATCCCACGCAGCACCCCAGGGCTGGGGACAAGCCAGGAGCTCTGCTCTGCTCAGCTTCTCTAATTAACCAGTGCTAATTGCCCGGAAAACGAGTCATTTAAATCATGCTGAGGGTGGCAGCGGCCTGGGGGCCGGCGTCTCCCCAGCCGGTGTAACCGTCGGTCTCACCGGGTGATGCCAAGCTTGGGGCTGTGGTGACAGCTTGGCACGGGGAGTTTGGCCAGGGGCAGGTACTGCGTGGGGGAGCCGGCATGTGCCAGGGTCCCTCTGCATCCCCTTCGGTGGCAGCGGTCGGACATCGCGCTGGATTTGTCCTTCCTGAGCAGGGTGCTGTGCCATGTGCCATGCCTTGTGCCGTGTGCCATGCCTTGTG
>NW_009614101.1:0-67086 GCF_000690535.1 Cariama cristata | reverse complement strand
TTTTTTTTTTTCATTTGAAACTGAAGAAATTTCATCAAGAATAACTCACCTTCTTCCAAGGGGAAAAGAGGAGAATTATGATAACTCATATGTCTTTGGAAGAGCTTTACCTGCTGTGATAAGCCTATTTGACTACATGGCTGCAAGAACAGTGACTTTTTGACATCAATTCCCATAAGGATATCTGTTCCAAAGATTTGGTTTTCTTTACAATTTATTTCAGTTGCCCTGTCGTGGAACTCCTGATGTCTGAATATTGCCTCTGCAGCTTGCTTTCTCGTGGCCCAGGTTTTCTTGCCCACATAGCCATTGTCCAACCTGATATGGCACTGCTAAAGCTGGTTGATGAACGATAATTCTGCTGGGAAAAGCAACAGAATGATATGAGATGACTAAAGCTCGTTGACATATTTCAACTTCTAAAAAGTTTAAAAAAACCCAACAAGATCACTTCAGTGAAATTCTCCTGAAAGCTATTAAGCCATAATTTAATAATGTATAGAAGTGCTATACTCCAGACATATGAATAGGTCAGATATTCTACAGTCTGTTTCTTTTCGGATAACGCTAAGTTGAGAATCACTGGAAGGGGACCTCGGTGTATTGTCCCTTCTTTTCTAGGTAATTACTTTTTTTTTTTTTTTTCCTGGTAGTATATATGAGAGATCTCCAGTATAAGCACATACTTCACAGTTTAAGCTTTAATATTCCATTAATCTCTAAAAGCCATATTTATTTAGGCTGAGAAATATATTCCAAAAATAGCACTGAAATCAGTGAATCGAAAATACATCATATATCTATTTTGTATGTATCTATCATGGATTGAGGAACTACGGATATCTCAAGCTGAGCCAAGGACCTCTATCTGTTACACTTTCTGATGTTGAAGAATTTCCTATCTATGACTAGGTAGGATGAAATCAACTGAAATTGAAGTCAGTGGGAATACTTCGTAGCATAATATATTACTTGACATGAGTAATGGTGGCAGAATACACCCTATGGGAATTTCACAGCTAAAGATTGGCACATTAAGTTGAAATACTCCTATTCCCCTCCCCTGTAGTATTTCCTGATCCAGACTTGTCAGTGTACTTACAGTCTGACCTTCTGTTATTTCTTCTATTGACTCCTGGGCATTGGGTTTTTGTGGGGTTGGTTTGTTTGTTTTATTTTGTTTTTAAACTGAAAATTTGGTTCACACAATATTCTATCAGGTTATCCACCTCGAGTCTAAATCACACATCAACTTCCTTTGGAAAGGAGAAACCTTCTGTAAGGATCTTGTGTAGCTTTGCCCTGTAGGAAAAAGTGAAATTTTAAACAAATTTCTCAGGGGGTTCATAACCCTAATATGTTGCTAAGGGAGGCAGCCATACCCTGGTTATTCAATGGTATCTTAGAAGATGATGAATGGGGATTGCAGGAATATTGTAGATTCTAGCATTCCTCACATATATTGGGGAGGAATAGACACCTCTTGCTATGGTACTACTGGAAAGTGATCAAGCATTTAGCTGATTTAGTATCATTTTAATTTCAATGTCATACAAGTTTATTTTGTTTGGAATATATTGTTCTGGTAAGCTGAATAATCCTCTATTGAGTTAGTGGAGGGAATTCAGTTTTTCTGCAGTCCTGTACTCTATGTTCTCTTGTTCTGAATAGAATATATAATCCTACTTCCATTTCCTTGTGATGCTACTACTATTGATTGCATGAGAATAAACAGCAATACTTAGTCTTCGTGTATCCTTCCTAAATTGCTTCTTAATGCTAACATGATTTTTCTTCCCTGTAACCTTTCTTGTCTTTTGTTTTTCTCCATGTATACGTGTTATACTCTCACCTTGTTTTTTTTCCCACAGTAGGCCTCAATATGATTTAACTTGGGACTGGGCATCTACGTCACTCAGATACTAGATTTTTAAGTTCTTTATTAAGTGCATTTTTAAAATCTTGCTTATCTTTCATGTATACTGCATTTGCTATTTATGTTACTTTTTATTTTATCATTTATAGAAATAAATGGGTTTTTTTGGAGATTTTCAGGACTGCAGAGGAACAAAACTACAGACTGTAGACCTGAGGCTTGGAATCAGTGGCTTGAGACTTTAATTTTAAATTCTCAAAGGGTTTGATCACCACCAGAACTTTTTCAACCAAGGAACAGTACCACAGATAAACTTTCACTTCTTCTATATTCCTCGTCCTTCCTGCGTTGAGACAGGCTCCTCAGAAGCAGAGGAAAGGCAGATGGAAAGTAGCAAGTCTAAAGCCTTGAATCTGACATTAATTCGGGTACATGCTTGGGACCAATACACTTTAGGTAATTCACAGTTCTCCAGGTGAGACTTTTGAGGTGCCTAGGCACCACAAAACCTTTGCAGTTCTAATCTCATTTTCAGGCATGCATGTGCTCTGAAGAGCAGGTTAGGAAGTTATTAGTGGCAGATAGTACAATAAGATTTTTCTTACTATTATTGTCATCATCATCAACGTGTTTGGTTTTTAGAACAAGCAGCAAAATAATAATAAAAAAATATATTTTGGAATCCTTAATCTCTAACTTTAAATTCTATGGTATGGCAAATGGCCAAGGAGAAAAAGCCTTCCCCCTGCCCCCCAAAATGTGCTTTATTTCACATCAACCATTTGTCAGAGGTTCTGTTGAAACATTATATCCTATATCAGAACTGTCTCCTGAGAATAATTGTTTGCTTTGGGGTCTTCAAACAGTAATTCCAGCATCTCTGCAGGCAAGGTTATTTACAGAAAGACATGAGAATCATTTGGTCACTGCTGAAGCACCTGTAGCACCACTGCAAGGACGGACCGTGCTAGAATTAGCGGCTGCTTCAGGAGTCAGTAAATATAAAAACAGTAACAGTCATAGTAATTTACTATCAGTAGTAATTTTATACTATATGAATTGACTAGTAGTTTTTTGTAATTTATTTGTTTTTTAATATCCAAATTACATTCTTTAGTTGGAACTGAATCAGCCGAAATGCCTTATTTAAGATTTTACCTTGTAAGTTGTGGGGTTCAAACAATGCAAGTGCACAGGTTTAAAGAAGCTTTATTTTCCATTGTTCTTCAACAAAGAAGTAGAAGACTTGCCAATTAAAAAGTTTCCAATGTGATACAGCTTGATACATCTTGTAAATCATGGGCTGGAGTTTAGTCACAGAAGAAAACAGGAAGGTCAGGTAAAATGACTAAACCAGTGGATTGGTTGGGTGTTGTGAAAATACGAAGAATGTATTTGAAAAACTGCCATAACAATTACTCCACCCTTGAATCCAGTCAACTTCAGTTACATCTGTGCACATGGATCCGGAGGCAGAATTTGGCCAAAAGTCATAATTCAAATGACTGTTAAAATAAAGACAAAGGTTTCTCTAATTTACCTGCACTCAAACAGTTGAAATTCACTCAAAGAACAATCAGTAAAACTCTGCCACTTAAAGCCAACATCCTGGTGTTCTGTGAGATAACAAATGATGTCTTAATTCCACTACTCTACTATGATACTGAAGCTTTGGGTTGTTGCTGGAAAAAATACGGTTAAATTTTAATTTAACTCAGAGGAATCTGGGCCTGTACACTACACATAACTGTTCTCTTGGGCATGCTTGGTAATAAAGCCAAGACTAATTTTGGATTCCATTTTGTGTAAAAGCTTAAATAGGAAGCCACTTACTCTATTTATTTGCTTATTCTTTGACAGCATAATTGTTCACTGATCTTCCTAAGAAACTATCTCTGTGCAAGTAAAATGAGGGACTGAGGCCTGAAGGTCAGTAAGTAGTCCACAGGGAAATGAAAACAGTATATACATATTTCTCTTTGCAGACAACTGAGAGCACATGCTTATTGTGTCTATTTTACAAACATGCATAACATTTTTGCTACTAATAATCTACTTAGTAAAAATGACTAGTAAAAATTGGTGTGCCGTAATTTTAAGAAACATGTCTCTAACTCTCCAAATTGCTCTCTAATGTACATGGTACGTACATTTGAAATTGTTTATGGATTTTGACATGATTTTACAGTGAAACCTAACCCTAACTCTTCATTTCCATGACTTAAAGTCAAGAACTTTGTTGTGTAATTAAGTGCAGTGGGTCACTGTGCAGTGTGCCAATGCTGTTTTCTAGTGCATGGAGTACTGAATCCATAGTGCACCATTAATTGCTAGGTAGGAAAGGATATTAATATTTTGAATGGTTGTAAGTGGTTTTGCATAAATGCCAGCAATAAGGAAATGGTTTTATGTTTTATTGTTATGCATTTTTAATATCAGAGTGCACTCTAACCATAAAGCTTCTACAAAAATTAAAGCACTGACTGAATCTTACTGCGCATTTCAGAAGGCTCGCTCTTAGTATGTTACCTTCTCTGTCTTTTATTTGCATGAATTCTGAGTAGATTTTTTGTTGATGTATATGCCCACTTATCAGTGACCTAGAGCAAATTCTTCTTTCCTTGATTGACTCTTCGGATTAACTCAGTAAAAATTTGTGGCAGACATACTCTATGACTCTTCAGAAGAACAGTTAATGTCTTAAACATAGACACCTCACTTCTTTTTTTGCAAAACATACCCAAAGAATACACTTAGTCTCAACAGTCTTTCCCAGAAGGCTAGATTTTCTTTGCTAGTATAACAATAAGAAAAATTAGTTTAGGCCTATAGGTGGCCAATCCACAGTTGTTATAATATGCAAGTATTCCTAAATTAATAGGCAGAGTATTTTGTTTTCTTGTTTTGTATGCTGTTGTTCATTAAACAAATATTACTGTTTGTATCACATTTTGCAATGCTTCATAGGATGCAGATAAACTGACCTTATGTTTAAGAATCAATATGATCTCCTGGTCAATAATACAAAAGTTTTTTGAAATGACAGTAGTATACATCATTGTCAGTTAACAGTTGTTGGACCATTCATCGTTAGTAATTAAACTTAAAAAGAAATAATGAAATTGTCCTAAATTTCTTCTTAGGAAATGGCAGTCTGAATGTAGGCTAAGAGACAGCTACAGATGCTTCTATCTGTGATTTCTGCAGGATTGCAAATACACAGCTATTTCTTTACAAAAGTTGCAGGCTAAGAAATATGTCAAAATGTTAATCAAGTAATTAGGTAGTTAGGTGAGTAATAACAGATTCTATTACCTACCATTTACATTCCACTGGTAGTACCATATAATGTTATTTTGGTCTTTGGTATTATTGTCACCAAACTTTCAGAGCAGCACTTTCTGTAATAGAATAAGACATTTATCTTGCATAAAGGAGTTTAAATGGGTAGAGCATGATCACAGAAGCCTGTCAGAGGATGGCTTTAATGAGATCCATATGGTCACCATATGATGCTATAATGTCTTTCACTCTATCTCTAGAATCCACAAAAATTCCTACATCAATTTTTACTTTTGCCAAATTTCTCAAGGTAAACAAATGCTTTTATCACAGTTGGCTCTAAAAGCAACAGTTTTCATGGTAAGAAAGCTTGAGTATCTGACCTTACAGGTACAATAATGCCCTTGTATCATGTATGTATGTATATAGATGTACCAGAGGTAGCAATTGCCTCTGTATGTACAAATGTGTGGTACATAAACCTTTTAAAATATTTATATTCAATTTCATGTGTAGAATGGAACTAATAAATAAGTATAAATTCTTGGAAACAGATGAGTGATTCAAGGCAAAAATGCACACAAAAAAATACTTTTTTGTGATTGTAGTAATGCTCAGTGATGTCTGTGAAGGGTCGTGGTCTAATTGCCCTGAGAAATGCGTAAGCATATAAGGAGATATTGTCTATTCCAAAGAGTTTACTGACTAAGATGACAAGCTATCTCTAAAGGCAGTAGTGTAATATAACAGAAAATCACTTAAATATGCATCTGTGTATATAAGCATATATATTTATACATATATATGAAAATTTACACTTTGAAATCCATACATTCACATCTTGAAATATACTGCATTCTCCTCTGTGAGTGTAAATATATATTCACGCTCATGCTATATAATCTTGCATTCAATTTTTAAAATAAACTATATCTAATTCTTCTCAGCTTGTCTCCTAATGAGCTAACATCTTGCAGGAAACATTAAGATATTATTTCCTGAGTAATGTCAAGATACAGAACTTTTGCTGGTTTTAAATTAAAGTGTTCCACCTAAGTGAGATATCGTGAAAGCAGCAATAAAGATAGTTTGGGGAGAAGGAAACAGGATCAGTGTGATTCTTAAAATAGCAAAGCAAAGATGACGTATTAAGAGACAAAACAGCACTAACATGGAGATCTGTGATGAGCATTAAAGGTGAGAATAAGAAACATTAATTTGGTAATTGATATTTCTTCCCCTTCTCTTCAGTGAGGAAGTTTAAACAATCAAATAGCAGCAGATGACTTCCCTCCCTTATTGTAAATATTGAAAACTATGGCAATGTTTAACAGTAGTACCCTCCTTTTCTCAAAAGACTTTCTTATATATGAAAATAATCATATGTCCAACAGAAATTACTATTTTGATTTTACTTCTTGTTAATCATGTTCTCAACGGCATTTGTTATGGCAATTAGCTTGATAAATCATAATCTGAATTAATAAAAGGCAACAGGTTTTGTTAAAACCCGAAAATCAAGAATTTGGGATTTATCCTGTCAGGTTCACTATTAACACACTGTATAGATATGCCCTCAGTATTGTTGGCTCTATTTTATCTGAAAGCTTCTGCAGTGAACACTAGATTCAGGAGTTTCACATTAGTATCTTTATCAAGACCGCTGATGATTTTGCAAAAGGAGTTTCAAAAACACAAGTTTGCATGAAAGTTTTCTTCAGAATATCTAAGAATTTTCAACAGGAGAAGTATCTGAATGTGTACTTGATGAAAGTATTTTATTAACAAATTATTCTGCATTTACTTTTGTGAACTACATAAAGAAATACTTAATCTCTGGAGACTTTTGTTGAACTATGCCATATTTGTTAAACCAATATTAAGCACCCTGATTTATTCTGGGTTCAATTCTACAAGTCTTGTTCAGTTTAAAAACTATTAACTTCTGCAGAAAATCTTGCTCCAGATTGGCAAGGAAACAAAATGCACTTGGCACAAAATATCTGAAATTAGTTCTCTGACATCTGGCACCTAAGTGAGTGGCCTGATCCCAGGCACATGAAATAAACAGGTTTAGTTTCCTAGACAGTAACCTTTAGCTCAAACTCCATAGATATTCTGATTTTTTAAAATAACAAACACTTTAAAATCCCATCAAACTCACTGCCTCTGAAAATCAGCTACATTTGCTGATATTTTACTGTGTTTGTTTTTCAGTTTCAGTATTTACTAATACAACCTATTTCTCCTTATTCTCAACTTTTCTATAGCAAAGCACCATATCATAAAAGTGTAGCTTCTGTATTAAAAAAGGTTAACACTTACTCTAATGAAAATCCGTCCATAAGTTTTCAAGTCCCATCACTGCCAATTCGACAAGAATCAAGGAATGAAGACCCTGAGATTGGTTCATAAACTGTTAACATTTTGAGATCTGCATTTCCTTTTGTGTATTCCAAAACTTTTTGTGCCCTTTAGAAAAGAAAATAATTGGTTTTGACGTTATTTGACTGACTTGATTCAAGCAGGACATAATTGCAATGCTGATCGGGTTTCCATAGACTGCTTGAATTCAAGCAGGAATAAAACATGTGGAAACATGATGGTTAACCACAAACAGATACACTACACAATTTTTTTTCCACAAGTCTCATTCTATGCTTCACTGAAGTTACTTCAAATTTACAACTGTGTAAAGGTGAAAAAACATAGCAACAACATAATTACCACTGGAAAAAGGCTGCTAGTAACATTGGCAGAGAAGCTGTCACTGCTTAAATACTATTTAAGCATACAAAAAAGTACTTGCATATGTTTTGATCAGTACAGAATCAGTTTTCTACCTCTTATTTAAGAAAAAAAAAACACACAGCAGAAGAAAAACAAGGCCTCTTTTCTCCTGTGAGACATTTTTCAGACTTATAAAGGCCAAGACACAAAACATGAAAAAAATCTTTGGGGGAGGGTTGTTTGATTCTTCATGTCTAGTCAATGTAACTTACAGTGACCCAACAAAACAATGGAGGGAGGACATTTACTGAAAACCTAAGGGTGGGAATGAGGAAAAAATACAGTAATCCAAAGGAGAGAGAGTGAAGCAGGGTTTATAATAAATAAACATTTGTCACAGTTGAAGAAAAAGATAAAAATAAGATGAGAGCAGAAAGAGATTTAAAACCATAATTTTAAGAAATGAGAAAAAAAATTTGGCTATCCAATTGCCATGATGATTCCTAAAATTTTGTTCCAGTAGCAGCAGAAGCACAGAAGAGGGTAGAGAGTAAGAACCATAGGGGATAAGAACTGTATTTAATTTTGAAAAATAAAAGTAGTGGTCATACTGGCTGGGAGGCAATCAGAAATGATAAAGGTAATAATTGGACCTTTAGGATTATAATTTACAATCTTGATTAGGTCTTTACTGGATGTTTCACTACTTCTGACTATCCAATTGGGTTTTCTTTGGATCCAAAATTAGGGAACAGTAACTACTTGGTTAACATGAAAAGTGGGATCAACTTCGTAAGACTGAATCTACTTGGCTAACCACACATGAAGGCCAAACAAAAGGCAGGTCTATGCAGAAATAGTCTGTATATGCTGATGTTACTATTTGTATTAACATTATCCCTGACAGCTTGATCACAAGCTAATTATTCATTATGGCAAGTATTGTACAAACAAGACTTAAAGGTGCGAAAAAAATAATAAAAGATGAATCTTGTGTGTGTACTTCAAGTCAAGAGGCAAAACAAAGATGTTGAGGGAAATTTGATAAACCTGTAGTGGTGTTATGATCACCTCACTCCAGCTGCTGAGCTGGTTGGAGGTGTTTCTAGGAATCCTTACTGGTTAAGGCTCCAAAAGGGAGATCTGGGGTGGGGGATCAAGAGGAAGCTCTGAGAAGTGTAGACTTATATCATGGGCTGATCAGAGGAAGCCTGTATTTCTACAGGAAAAAAAAAAAAAAAGTGGAGTAACATGAACAGGTCACAGAAGCTCTTGGAAATGAAGGCAAGGTACTTAAGATTGACGACTGAATGTAATGAAGTAGGAGTTGGTGGACAGATTCATAAAGGAGGTTAATGTGATCAAATGCCCAGATGGGAAAAAGACGTCTACTGCAACCATCTGAATCAGATATGATCTATGTAAATATCTCTACATATGAATATTCTACTTTAATGTTGTGTTCAAGTTATGGTTACAGACTTGACATTAACATGGTTTTGATTTTTTCTTGACACAGTAGTCCTGAGAACTGAAGAGTTTTCAGTATTTCCTTTTTTTTATTTTTAATTTAAAATAGCTTGACAACACAGAAGCAATTCATTTAAAATAGAGGATTTCCCCCCCTAAAGAATTCAATGAAAGTTAAATTATAACACATTTTTGATTGCTGATGTAATTTTTCAACAGTTGTAGCTAAATTTTTGCTCCCAGATCCTAGTTATATGTAAGTTTACGGAAGAGAAGGGAAGAATAGCATTGCAAAAAAAGCAGGCTCAAAGTAGGTTCTTATGAATTAGTTTCAATGCATGCAAATGTATTTTCTTTCTAAAAAGCTCTTAAGGAATTCACCACTCAAGATAGAGTTCTTACGGAACTCATGGAGATGGATCACACCTCAGTTGACAGAAAATATTATGAAATACTTTGCCAGGTATCTTTTTCTTATATTTGTTCATTTTTCTTTTTTAAAAATTTCTTAAAGCCTTTTAATTTTTTTCCTTCATAAGCAATTATTTTTTTTTAGGATGTAAATTTCTCTTTGGAATTCAAGATTTCTGATTTCTGTCCAATATAATTTATATACTGCAAGTCTGTTCACTTTGATAATGAAAGAAAAAAGAGTATAAAACAAAACTTTGTTGTATTTTCTTTGATAAAGTGTTCTTTTGATCTTTATATTACATTGAATTTGGTTAAGGTCATTGAAGTCAATTACATCTTTCATAAGCTAAGAAACCGTGCAAAAACACACACACTTTCTTAGTACTTCTTTTAGTTTATTATAGCTAATGGTTTAGTGGATTGTGACTGATAGATAAGTCAAATGACGCAACTGTTGTTGCAAGTGCACCTCTCTCTTCCCGCACCTCCCAGTGATATATATTTGTTATTTTTTTGTGTGCGTGGCTCATTTTTAGGATCATGCTGAGCACAAGATCATAAAACAAGAAACTTCAGTGAAATCCAAATCTCACATGTATTGTCACTGAATTTTGGCACCGCTGTGATGAACATACCTTGTGAAAATACTTTTTACTGATGAATGTGTGCATTCACATGAACTCATGTGTGCATTCTTCTAGGTTATATGTTCCTTCCCCTTCCAGACTGTAAACCAAGTTTCAGTAAACCTAAATACAGGATTTAGGAAGACTGCCAGCAACAACAAACCCAACAATAGAATGGATGGGCACTGTCTAGACTGTCAGTGCCAGTGCCTCTGAAGGGCTTTCCTTTACTCTGCAGTAAGCACCTGCTTTGCTCTTGGTCTTCCCTTAGCAGAGACCAGTGTGTGAGTGGAGGACTTTCTGACACGAACAACTCAAGATTAAGAAGAAACCATATTTTTTTTATAAGTCAGCTGTAGATACAGATTTAGATTTTGATATTTTCTGATGTAACCTACCAATTTCCCTTGTCATATGAAGTATCTCTTTCTTCCTATTCCCTGCTTAGTCTGTGCTTTGGTTCTCTGTGTTTTTATGGAAATGCTGTATCTTTGCTCTTCCTAGTTAAGATACTCTTTTAAATGTTGCCATTTCAAAGCTCATTATGTAGTTGGAAAGTAGGATACATACAAAGATGTTGAAGAACTAACTGCTCCGATTTATCGTACCTTTGATTGACTGGGGAAATGACTTTCAGTTGACATCTGAGCCAACAAGTTAGCTGAAATAAAATTTTGCTTAATACCTTTGCATCAATAATCTAGGCACAGCATCATTGATTGAGAAAGTCTGATCAATAGAGTATTACTGACTGCCTAACTGTAACTTTGCCAGACTTTTTTGTTAATTCTGCTGATGACCTTCGTACCACTGCTTTTCAGGTTCACTGTTTTTTTCCCTTTGAAATTCAATTTGCTCCATTTGCTATTATTTAAGGAATTTACACATCCAATTGATTTCATTCTACCTGATACAATATGAGTTTAGGATATAAAAGATTGTGCATGCTTGGGACAAAGCTTCTGTAGCCCCAAATTAGAATCTTTCTGAGAAACCTCACCTTGGGGAAGACATAATCCATGGGAAGAAAAAACGGGAATATGAGTAATTTATTTTAACCCTGTGGATACTGTGGCATTTTCTTCTCAAGATTTACATACAGTGTAGAAGAAGTAGCAAGTAAAAAGCAGAATAATAATCTCAGCCAGTCCCAGATGGTTATCATTCAAGATTAAGAAAACTACTACAGAAATAATGAAAACTATTCCAAATCCTAACTAATCACTCAAATAGGAACCCTCCATTCTGTCCTTGTAAATATTTTCTCTCTCAGTCCATTTTCATTGTGATTTATATTAGCCCTTGTTTCTGTCATTGTGACATTTTTCAAGCTATCTCCATTCACACTTTGATGGAACAAAACAACTATTTCTTTGAAAGTTATTTAGCAATTTGGGATTGCTTCATTCAGTGTCCCCTCAGAATACGTAATGCTTCCCTTATGCACAGACAAGACTGAATGCAATGTGTAGACGTATTTGTTGTATCTAACTACATGTTGAGAAAAATTCATTGTTATTTTGCTACTATTCTGATACAAATTTCTGGGCTATATTTTCATAGTTATGAAGATATTCAAAGCAAAATATGCTAAAATACATCCATTTTTCTATGATTGCCCTAATAATGTTTTATTGCTTGTGGAAAATACATACCGTCTAGCTCTATATAATTTTCCAATATGTGGAATTAGATCCTGTCCCAGATGCATGGAGTGTGTAGTGCAGCACAGGGCAAGGAGGCTAGTAAACTGGTTTATTCTGAGGCTGGCTGCTCTTGAGTCTCCATTTAAAGCTCTTCAGAGGCCAAATAAGGTCCAAAAAGTTAAACAACTGTCTTGTTAAAATGAAGACAGTCTTAACAATGTTCTTTTTCTCCTTGACATCCTTGGAGGGTCCACCCATCATTGCAAGGTCTTCCTCAGTCAAGGGGTCTTCCCACCATTGGCTATAACAATTTTCTGAGTGCCTTTCTACTAGCTGCATGGCACAAAATGTCTTTAATATTCTGTCTGGACCAGAAAATACAGACCTTCCTACCAAAAGGATATCATATTACTCTGTTAATCTGCTTGACCTTGATTTTAGAGTGAGATGAAGGCATATGTATTCCATTTAACTGACTAAAGAAAATGTCACATCTTGGGAGATGGCCAGATTTACCCACCTTCCCACCTATCTGAGCACTGGCTAAGTGTAAAAGGCAAATAAATTTGAGAATATTAATGTTTATGTGATTCAGGCTTGAAGGTACATATGCTATAGGAGTGTTTAAAGGTAAATTACGTTTGGAGAGATGCCATTCTGGTTAACATTAATACTAATGTTTGAAAAAAGGCAGTGACATTACTGAAACTTGCTGAATGTATGTAGTGTATTAGATAATGGTATTAGTTCCAAGACAAAATTCATTCATACTTCATGTTAACATATCTAAACACATACTATTAAAAGCATTTTCATTTAAGGGCTAGATAGCTGCTGTAAACAAAAAATTAATAGAACCATTATATATTAACTCATAAATTATCCAATAAATAAATTAGTACCTTTAAAAATTCTAAATATTACATTGATTTGTTTCTCAAAATCAATTCTATTTAGCTGAAGTATAGACAGAAAATTACATTAATGTAGTGTTATCCAGCTTTAAAAAATACACATTTTTCAGAAATACTTAAATTAAATTGACCCTCTTGTATATTCAGTAGAATAATCAGACCATCTTTTAACATTTCAGTATCCAATAAATATTAAACTGCTATTGTATGCACTCATAAGGTGGGACAACTAGTAAATATAGCTAAAGCTTGCTGTTCAAAGTCAGAAGAAACTGAATGGTGCTAGAACTGGGAATTAACTTTAAACCTGATTAAGGAATGAAATGCTTCCTGTTGAAAAAAAGATTTGGAAGCAGATCTATAGAAAATAGGTCATTTACAAAATCCTAGGTTAAGATGAACATACTGCTAGACAATTTACATTATTTTTCTTGATATTGTACTTCATCTGTTCTTAAAAATCAGTCATCTATTTTTGAGGCTAACATACTGGTATCTTTCAGATATTCAGGCAGGTTTGCTATCTGAAGAAAAATAGAAAGCTAAAAACCACAAAACAGGTGGAAGGTTGTATCTCAAAAAGTTCCCAGATTTCCACTATGTCTCCAGAACAGTCCATTTCTGGATAGTGACTTTTGAAAAATTCCTCAAAATTTGGAAATGGTTAAAATATTTTTTGAGACAGGGATAAGATAATATTTTAAATGCTTTTGGTCACTGTGCTGACATAGTAAATGAAAGCATAGTAATGCCATTTTGTTGATCATTTAATTAGTGCAAAGTATGTCCCATTTATCAAATTTTATTATATCTACCTAATTCCTGATTAGAAATATAAATAGAATTTAGCAAATCCTGGGGAGAGTGGATGGTGCAAGGCTCCCCTCTATTAAAGCATTATTTGAAGTGTTTTTAATTATGGAGCACATTTTAGTTCTGTGTAACAGTAAAACAGTAGGGTCTGTGGCAATTCTTCTTAGCACAAATTGTTCTAAATGCTAGATTATAACCAGGTGTGATATCTACTGTAATGTGTTTTTTTTTTTCTTCTATCTTGTTACCTTTTTTTACATTGAGCTTTAGGATATGCAATATTTGAAAAGTCCTAGTGAAGTCAGTGGACCGGTAATAATTACAATTCCAGGATCTGACTCTTAATTTCTTGAAAGCTTTGCAATGCTGTTTCCTTGGCCTGCTATTTCATTAGGTATTCATCATCATAATGACTGTATTTATTATTACTGCTAAAAATAGGTAATGATGGAAGTATTTCATCTAATGGATTCACTTTGTCCCTGCTTGAAAACGTTGATCTGTCACTTACAGTAGGTTTACAAGACTGCGATATTATCTTAGTAAAGCTGTTTGGTTTTTTAATTTTCTCATAGTTGGGGTATCACAGGCTTTTTTCACATAGAACTACCAAAATCAGATTTCTGTTTGGCTTAACTTGGAGTAATAATATGTGTGTCATTTGAAGATGTCTCTAAATACTATTTAAGTATAACAGATTAAAATTTTAATATCAGATTCCGTGATTTTGAACCCTTGGGTTTGTTTGGTCTTCTGTTTTTTTAATTAGCAAGATAAGAAAACTTCCTGATTTCAAATAGAAATACATTTCCAAGAGGGCTTAATAAGCCTCCATGGTAGCCCTTATAGAAAAAGATGATGAAACTCTTCAATTTGAGGTTTGATGGTCTGAACATGTTATTTGTATATTAAAATGTACATAGCTAGTTTTTAAAGCCCTGTGAACAGTGAAAGGGATTGGTTTAAATATTGCATTTAAAAAATGACTACTCATACACCAAAAAAGTAATTGCTTATTGTTCTGATTTGTCATTTCACATTTCTTCAGTAGCTGTGGAGCTAATTCTCTTCTCTGAGGCACAAGTAGCCATGTTCTGAGGACAGAAAGAGGAAATCCAGGCTGCACATTAGAAATCAATTCATTAAAATACTTCTATAATTTGGTTTTCTGAAACATCCTGAATTTTTATAGCATCTCCGTACTTTGCTTCTGTCCCTCTTTGAGAGCTAGAGAGCTGTTAAAAGTCCCTAAAATTTCCTGAGCGTTGAATTTGCTACTTTATGATAGACAACTGTGAAATAGTCTTAAACATCAGTGTCAGGCAACATGCTGAAGAAGGAACATATTAGGGGAAAGACTCCAGTTACATGCTTTGAGCTATATGTTATACAGCTTGAAGAAGCTATAATGAGTTAGGTAGACCACAAACAAGTCTAAACTATGCCAAGAACCCATTTAGTCCACAGACATGTCATGCCACATGAAGGGATTTTAAACTGTTGCCTAAATGTCAGCTAAAATATGCAAACTGTGAATGTTCAGCATCTTCTGTGATCCATTGGCATATCTGATGCACAGCTTTTGTGTGCTCTACTAGGGTAAAGGAATGATCGCCTTAGTGTGACTGTTAATGCATGTGAGTAATACTAACCATGAATGAAATGGTTTTACAAACAGGACTATGTACCTGTGTTTCTTCTGCAACTTTGCATGGTTCATGGATTCATGAACCAGGGAATCTGGGTCATTTCTCTATCACTGATGGGATCTAGATGCAAACCATTCTAAATAAATAAATAACTGGAATCAAAGAATTGTTGGCTGTCTCCTGTTATGATGTTAATGACACAATCCCCAGTGTGAAGCAAAAATATAACTGACATTGATAATTAACACTGGGTCACACATATCTATCTTGCATTAAAAGAGTCATCTTTGAAATGATTTTACAAGCTGTATGTTTGTGCCAAAAATATGTATCACAGATATATGAGCAATGACCAGTGCAATTGGCAAAGTTTAAATCTTCAAATGCCCTTCAAAGGCATCCTGCTTTAAACTCTATGTCGGACCTAGTGCATATCAGTTGCTGTGTTCTGGAAACCACAGAGGTCCTTCAGACTTTACTCCAGCAGAGTTCTCACTAGATTCCATGAGAATCTGGCTGTCCTGAGGACTGGGGTTGAATCCTGCTTCAAATGTACTGTTTCCCATCAGCATAGGTAGAGGGCTTTCTTGAAGCTGGGACTGCTGGTCTAACGAAGGCTGCTACCTTTACTTGAAAATCTGAGCTTTTTATGTCTAGAAATCACAGCTATAGCAAAATGTCGTTTCTTGCCATCATCTGTTCTGTATATTCCCATGAACAACATTATCTGCTTCTCTTTTTGATGTATAAATGGTCAACTGAGATTTTATTTGTTCATGTTTAAGAGTCATAAACACATTCCAGTGCCTTGTGGAATATAATGCCAAATGAATTGAGATATAATTTCTTGGCACTGGAACTTAGATTCAAAAAAGAATGCCAGTATTTACAAAACTCCTGAAGTGTTGAGCAAGCTCATCTTTTGAATTGTGCTTGTAAACACCTATTATAGCAGGTGTTCAATATATTTTTTTAAATGAATATAAGAATACAGTAACTGAACAAGATAGCTCAGCTTATTGATCACCAAATGTTAGATCCATCTAGGCCAGAAAAATGCTGTGGGAGCTTGTACTCACCTTGAATAGCCTGAAAACTCACTTCTGGATGTTGAACTGCAGGTTTGTGATGTCTTTGGGGAACTTAGTTATTTGATTTATTCAGAAAAATTAACTTGTGAGACAGCCTTTATCATCAGATTTGTAACTTCCATTTTTCAGGCTATTGACTGGCTAATGCAGGACCTGTTGACCTCAATAGCTCTTCTTTGTCCAGAATTGTCTTTGTTTGGGTTTGGAAACACTAGACAAATAGAAGAAACACCTAAGTCTCATTTTCAGTATATCTACACTTAGATATACAGAGAAGTTACTGCAAAGTAATCTAGGGTATAAAATTTTGCATTGCACCATTTCTGAGATGAATGTATGTATCTATAATGTAGCCTAAGCTAAATGGCAAATGATGTGATTTAGTTTATCCCTCAGTGCAACTATTGTGCAGGTGAAGGTGTGGAAAAGCAATTCCAAATGAAACACCTTCTCTGGGGTGGTTAGCAGTATGGATGGAAAGTTGTATAAATTGATGCTGACTTTCAATACTATCTCCTTTTGGATTTTCATGTGGACTAGTTGATTGCTGGTGTTTCTCTGTCTTTCATGACTTGCTCTACACCCACATGAAGAAACCTGACCAGAAAAGTATGTATCAGGGACTTCTATGGGACAGAAGTGCAGAGTTGGAGAGGATTCATCTGTCGTTTAAACTATTAGAATGGGCTTCTAGTTACTGTCACCCTTTCCAGGGTTAAAACATACTACTTTAGCTAGTTTACTTAAACTTACTAGTTCTAACTCAGTTTACCAACTCACATTGTTGATAAGCAGCTTAAGTCATAGTGAAGCTAGACAACTGATTATGCCAAAATCTAAGCATACTTTAAAAGTTTTCCAATTATTTTTTCCAGTTTGCTTGATAAAATAAAGAGTCAAATTATTTCTGAAAGTTTGAATATTATTATTTGTAACAATAGTAATTATTCTTTGTAATTCTTAAATACTTCATTCCTTCATTTGGAATAATTTGTCTTTGTTATATAAAGACATAATGTATAGACATTACGTATAGCTCCCTCTAAAGGTAAGAGTGTTAACATTGTTGTTGCATGATGGAAATGCTGTGTATTAAAGTGAGCAGGCCGAGTGAACATACAGTAGAAAGACCCAATATACTTTTGAAGTAAAATCTCACAGGAAGTGTCAATGAACAATGGAGGAAAGTCACTGATTTTTGCTGTTTTAATACATGAATGGAGAAGCCACAGAAGTTTGGGTTTATTTTTCCTCTCTGTGGCAGCTCTGGGAGTCTGTAACGCATTCAGCATTTGGAATGAAATTGGAAGAAATAAACTGGATGCAGCTTTACAAAACCTGGATAATTACTCTACCACAAAGAAGGAAGTAACGTGTAAGAGACATCCGTTTTTAATTTCTACACAGTGAAGAGTTAGAATCAAATAATATGTAACACGGTTAATCTAAGGGATCCTAGCATGGGTAGTGCAGAAAAGACTTTGGCTACATCTACATGACCAAGTAAAGCAATGCAACAGAGATGGGCTTTCAAGGCAAAACAGATGGGACTGAGGACTCAGTGTCCACCCTATATACATTTCAGGGTGTTTGCATTGTACTTGCACTTTGTACTTTGTACTTTGTCTGTTCATAGGGGCTGAACAGCCATTAGTAGGTGGAGCACAATGCCTTAAGACATGTAGGGTATGTTCAGGTTTGGTGTCAGGCAAACAAAATTAGGTTAGTGCACTTTGCAATGCAAAATGCGGCCAGTGAGGATGATCAACTGATGTGCTTCAAAAGTGTACTCCTGACTCAGAATAAAGTATTTCTGCAATTGTATCTCATGGAGGTTTGGCACCTAAAGAGAAAGCATTGTCAGTTCTCCCCAGAGAGAAGGATTCAACAGCTGTTTATCCTTCACAAGAGGGGCTCAACGTACTGCAGAGGGTGTGAAAAGAGGCACCCAAGTCATTATTTTTATTTGACTTTTGGTTTCAGGAAAGATAATCAGCAGAGGAAAAAGCAGTAGAAATACAATAATAAAGCACCATCTCACAGCGGAGCTCAAGCATTTTGGAGCTGATAATACCACTTCTGAGACCTGGGTCTGAAGGAAATAGCAATGTCTGTCTTTGATATTTGGGTTCTCTCCTCTCTATCTGCTTTGAACCTTGCTGTTTCTGAATACTTCAAGAATGAAGATGCAACAAGTTCATGAACTTACCACCATATTCTGCTCTCTGGGTTACTCTTCGCAAGCATCCCAGCTCCTATCCTCATAGTCGATCCCCTTTTATTCCCTATTTTTTTGCCTTTGCCCTCCCTCTCACCACTTTAATTAGAAACCCTGGTTTGGGGAGCTAGAATGATTAGAAGGGAGCCCCATCTCCACAATCAACACAAATCAGGGAACCTCAATGTGCTTCAAAAGGACCTGATGGTAAGGCAAGATGATTTTTGCTGTATTAATTATAGCTGAGTGAATAATTCCTACAAAATAGCTTTTCTGATGAGCTTAGCTTTTTTCTTGCTCATGTAATATTTGGAAGCAGAATATCACTTCATTGTGGAATTGTTGTTGCAATTTGAAGCTATTTTCCAGAAAATTAAATTCTCTTTTTCTGAGCATGCCTACCCCCAGAAGTTACCTCACCTCATCTTGAATTGTTTCTTCCATTGGTTGAGACACAGTAGCTAATCAGCTTGTGCTTCTGCTCCCTTGTAAACGAGAAGTTAGCAAGAACTTTAAGCTAATATTGCAAAAAAGGAACCTGTACTTGCTTCATCTAGCCTGCAGGCAGCTTTTCCTTCTTATCTGCCCTGGCCATATCGATTTCATTGTAGGTAAGCAACATCTACACTAACTTACAGAACTAAATTTGCCACTCTTCATTTCTCTTCCTTTTAGCTGTTCTTTCTTCATTTTTTTTTTCCTCCTTTTTTAAACACCTCTACTATGCCGGGACCCTTCTCATACAGACTGTGAGATAACAGTTTTCACTCTGAGCTTTCTTTTGTGTACAACACTGTAGGTTAGGTATGAATCAGAACTGAGTTTTAAGTTCTTGCCTTGCATTTGAAGTTGTAAGTGTCCAAATCTTGGTCCAAGTCTGGTTCTTCCAACTCTTTGACTCAGTACTCTCAGCCTTATTTCAGCATAGGGGCCAGTTACTTTCTATAGGTTACATTTCTGTAACACAAATAAGCAAGTGGAAAGTTACAGGATGCTTTGTTCTGGATTTTTTCTATTTCCAATTTATAAACAATGCTTCACTTTGACACTTAGTTTTCAACCTTACCGATACTGTTCTGTCACTACAAAAGCCATCAAATGCATGCTCAAGCAATAAACAGCTGAATTCCTTGGTGAAATTTTGAGTTAAGTGTTAGAAAGGTGCTGAAATTTAGGAATAATGGTTCTACTCATGGCTATGCAAAAGACAATGTAAACATATCTTTACTGATTGCTAAGAAAACTAACAACACCCTCTTTGCCTATCTTCTTCCTCTAGATGCTCACACAGCTTGCTGGCTGCATACTCACAAGTATTTGAGTTCAGTCAGTGACATGTCAATCACTTGAAGAGGAGCAGCAGGCAAACACTATGGACTGTAGAATAGTACATTGCTGATTTTGAGCATTTGTTCATGCAAAAGGTTTCTGCATTGACTTTCACAAGCCAGTCTCTTTCCAAGGTCACTTCTTTAATATGGTGCTTCATTTGTGGCTGTGGTTCCATGATCTATGTCCTGCTCCAATGCTCAGCAATATGAATTTGATTCAGGTTTTTTTCTGTTAATTACTTGGAACATGGTACAAAATTCAGACCTTCTTTATGTTTTTCTTCTGGCTAAAAGGGAGCTACACTTTCTAGTCCTGTGTTTACAGTGCGTTAACAGTGTGTTTACAATCCACATGTGAGATTTGTAATACCAGCTTTAGTGCATCATTTAACTACGGCCATAGTTTTTAGGTTCATCCACCTTCCTAAAAATTACCAGTTTTCTGTTTCCAAGCTTCAGTACAGAAGGTAGACATGCTTCTCTTCTTTTTTAAAAACCTGCCTACTTGTGTTTTCTGTAAGCCTCTTGGTGAGTCCAAAAGGGAATCTCCTCTTCAGCTGTATTTCAACTGTACAAACATGTGGCCTTGAAAAGTGATGACTGTGGAATGACTTCACTATTTAGCTGTTTTCAGCAATACTTCCCCTAGGTAATGCAATATGGCACTACTGTAAGGCCTTTTCTTGGGCCAATATATTTACAGGTTTAATGAAGGAGCTCTGTCCTTGGAAAAAATTAACCTGGCAAGAAGTGACTTGTTTGTTATGTTCTGTTACAGTAGCTATGACAAATGAAGAGCCAGTGAAGTGTTGACAAGTTCTTAGTCATTGCTTGATGCCTTCATCTGGCATAATAGTGCAATCAGAATGTCACCCTACACTTCAGCTTCCTGTTTTGCTCTGTCTATAAATATATTGTAATATTACTGATACTGGGATTGCTACCCATTAAAAAATAACGCTGTAAAGATGGCATCCTAGCCAATCTTGGCACTGCACATTGTAAACAAATAAATGCACAGGCTGAAAAATAGCCAAGTCAGTAATGGGAATAAATCACCTATAGAACAATGTACTGAACAAGTAAAGTAAATAAAGTTTCTTGGCTTGTTTCTTTCCCTTTCTATATAAATGGTAGGACCTGATCAAGTGCAAATGAGTAGCAAGATACAATAACACTATCTCTGACTAATAATAATTCTTGTACTGTGTGTTTCTCTTTTTTATATAACTATGTCAATTGAAAATCCTACAGTGTGTGTTACAACACACATCCTCCTCATTGTCTATGACAATCTTTTTTTCCCATTCCATTCAAAATTCAATTTAGTAAATATATTTTTGTTTGGAACACTGTCATCAACAATGGGCCTACTATTCACCCCATGGCTTACCTAGAGAAGATCGGAGATGCTGAGCAGAGCTTAGGAATTGGAATATGTTGTTTTAAGTGGCATATCTAATAGACTTGCCTTTTGCCCCTGATGTAAAACGTGTAGTGAAGATGTTACCACCCGACCACCTTGGCATCGACCCTAATCTTTTTGTTTTGTTCTATGCATTTTGTCTGTATGCTTCTAGCCATAGCAGTAACACTCTTTTCCTTTCTATTTATGCGGTTTTAAAAAACTTGTGTATTGGTAGGTTTTACTTCTTTCTACATCACTGGTATTCCTTGAGCAATATTATCATTCTTTCTCCCGAGCCTTTAGTCTTTTGCCATGTCATAGCTCAGTCTTCTGGGATTCTTTGTTTTATTTTTGTCTCTCAAACCAACAGTTCCTTGCCTCAAAAAACAATAGCGAGGACATAAGCATTTTATAATTCACTCTCTGTGTACTTCACTGTCCAAAACAAAATAAATGTAGAATCTACATACAGAATGTATTCCCCCTCCATGCACCCTAAGAGCTCTTGTACAGTATTGGAAGAGTGATCAATTACTGATATGCAGCCCCCATAATAATGAGCAAGTACTGGGACACACTCTGGCTGTTCACCCAAGATAATGATCGAGTTGTGGTATAGTAAACACATTCTGCATCCATCCATGGGATGTCATGCATTCTGTATAATATAAAGGGAACGATCAAATATAGAGATAAACAAATACTGCCAGTACCACCCAGGCTGGAATGGTGGTGTACATGGATCCTGATTAAATAGTCCTTAGCAAGTACATTGGCATATTGTGCAGCTGCTCAAGCAATGTTTTCAGTAACGTGTATCAAATACTATTCTGCATAGGATTAAGCTAGAATATTCTGCTAAATGTCTTTTTTTTTTTTTTCTGGTGATGATTTTCAAATTAGCTTTCTAACTTTGCCCATTTTAATATTTTTCCCCTGTACTTCTCCCAGTGTCTCACAATCTTTTACTCTTTGATCTTCCAGTATTCTGTATATAGTGCTTGCTAAAATATTTCTCTTTCATTAATTGAGTGTTAATTTTGAAAGAGAAAGAGGAAGAGCAAGGAAGCATAAAACACACAAGCACTCTCCTTCTGGTTCTCCCATTACCTTTAAAGCTTGCTTTAGTTTTTTCAAATGTATTTTCCCAGCCAAAAATATTTTCATTTTAAAGGTTTTGCTTTTCTCTTTGCTAATTTTGCTGTATGACTGTTATTTCTTTTTGAGATATGTGAAGAGAAACTGATAGGTAAATTCCATTTAGTCTTTAAAAGACATGCTGAGTGGGTGGGTGACTTAAACATGAACTAGAAACATCATTGCTTTAGCACTTATTCTAACTGCATGAAACTGGTGCAAGTATACTGGATGATTTTGATAGGAATCCAATTTGAGCTTTAAATAAAAAGATAACATGTTCCTCAGTTTAATCTATGTTGGAAGCGGTTACACTGGTCTTGCAGAAAGTCAACCTGTTGGGGTTTCTGGAAGCCCCTTTCTAGAGACTCTTCATTACTAAAGAGAAATCCTGCCAGGCTAGAGAACAGGCTTTCATTATGTTCTTCCAGCTCCCTTGTTTGTTCCTCCTGTCTTGTGCCCTGGTTGCAGTGAATGCAATGCATCTGAGTATTTGAAAAGCGCTCAGTATTAGTCCAGCTTCGCTCTACCTGATATTAGTAAAAAATGTTACTGCTGATTTCAGCGTGAGCTGATTTAGCCTAGTAGGTTGAAAATAAAAAGTTATGACATTTTGCAAATGAAGTTTGGGGTTGAACAAGAACTGAGGCACACAGTGGCTACTTATCTAATCTAATTGACCAAGCTGTAGTATAGTGACCACCTTCTGCATCCATCCATGGAATATCATGCACACGGAGTTTAGTTTGGGACTTTGATTTGAAAGAAAGGTTTTTCAAATCTCTCTAAGTGGCCTCAAAACAGAAATAGAAATGTGAAGAGACTGAGGATTCTGAAAATCTGAGCTCTGAAGACAAGACACATACAAAGGTTTACGATAAATAAAATAATGAATGATATAGAGAATGTAAATCAGTCTATCTCTTTATCCTTTGTCTTAGCAAATGAGCATTTTTACAAAATGTAGAGATATGGCAGAATGCATTGCCATAAGACATCACTGAGGCCAAGAGTTCAGAAGGATCCTAAGAAAGAAATAGGCATTTACACGGGTAATGAAAAAATCTACAGTTTCAGTGTTTCTTTAAATAAAGTATACAGTTCCTCATGTTTCACACATTAGCCAACTACTGAGAATGGGAAGAAACTTCCCCTATGGCCAAGTTATTTTTTAATTATCCACTCCGGGATTTCTCATACTTTCCTCTAAGGCATCTTTTACTAGCCTCTCCCATCACTAGTGCCACCAAAAGTGCTCTTTTTAACAAGATGGCTGCCTCCAGAGGTAGGTTCTCTAAATACCAATTGGGATTACTCTCTTTAGTATCAGGTGCCTTATTTATTCAGAGAGAGTTGGATTCAGCAAACTTTATCACAGCTGAAAGCCCCAACTTTTAAATTTAGAATCAGTAAGACATTTTTATTAATGTAAAATAACTGTTGTACAAGAACTTCAGTTCTCTGTTTTACATTTAAGAGTGTTTTCTTTTTTTTTTTTACTTCAGAATGCTGACCTGAGCAAACACTTCTGTGGCTGACTTTTTCTACACTGTTTCATCTGAAAGATGTAAAAAACACTTTCTTAGCTCTTAATTTCTTATGTATGTATACAAAATCTAGATAATTGGAACAAATAATTCAATGCTTGTTTCTCACAAGACATCAGAGAAGCTCAGTGCCAGCGTTCAGACCTTCATGAGCAACCTTTTGGTAGCAAAGCCATTTATGAGATATCTTTCCTCATAAGGAAAGAGGCAGTTTTGGAAGAAAAATGTTTTCAGTTTGAAGCGTTCATAAGGTTTATTAAAAACAAAGAGGAAAAGAAAGTTATTTCTAAATAGTTTGCCAGTGTATTAATACGTATTCTTCAAGGAAATATAATGGAAATTTTAAACTATATGTACATTTTACAAAGATTTAAATGAATGTCTGTGTCTAATCTCAAGTGCATTTGATTAAAATATAGGACAATTTTGATGTTCCATGTTCAATTATTAAGCAAAAATATTCAGTTATCAGATAGTTAATTAAGTGGAACTGACTGTATTCATTAAAATATTTGTTCCAAACAAATGTATTTAACATTCAGATATTATGCAGAATAGGTGACAATTGCATATCTCCATGGAGATCAATAATGGGATTCAGATCATTGTGTAAAGAGTCTGCAAGTTTAATGCAGAGAGAATGTCATTATTATTTCTCTCTTAATGATGGTCATTATGCGCAAACACTGATTGAATTCCATTTGTTACCTGCATTTGAGCTGAGAGGAATAATTACAATTTAAGTGTCTCCATTAAAATTCATAAAAGAATATGAATGCAAAAATTATACTTGAAACTGACAAAATATACTTTGAGGATATAAATTGTGTTTTCTGATAGGCCTCTTAAAAGTATTAAAAATAGCTTCATTTTAATAAGATGGCATATAAAGATCATGCATTATCATCACCTTCATGTTAATTCTCATAATACATGACTAATACTAAAAAGTGAAGAAATTAACTTTTAAAAGTAGAAATTAATGAAACAATAGACTACTTGTGATATAGCCTATTGGAATGGATACCTCTATATTTGGGTTATAGTCACCCATCTTCATAATACCCAGTTAACTCGTCAGCTGCTGTATATTGTGGAGATTACCCTGCCACGTTTCCTGTGACATGTTTCAATATGTTTTTTTGCTAATTAAATGGGATATCATTAGTGCAACTATTTATTCAAGAAAACCTTTTACACGTGCTATGATTTACTGCATTGCACTGACTGCTCATTGTACCATGAGAGTGATTCAAGTGCTTACTACAAGTACTGAAGGGCCTGATCCAGGCCGGTGCTCAGCCTTTCAATAGTTCTTTGTGCCTCTTGACTTCTCGCTGAGGTGCTTAGTCCTTTATAGGATTGGATCCTTAAGGTGTAATTATTAATAGCAGCAATACTCCTGAGGGACTGCCTGATGACATATATCCTGAAACAGTAAATGATAGCAGAAGACACTTCTTGCCATCTTTACATACTGCCTATGAGATCACAGGCTGGCTGATGGGAGTAAGTTCTCTTCATTAAGGATGTGTCAGTACGAAACACTTCTACCCATTATATTTTCCTGAGTAAATATGGAGGGTCCTTCTGATGGGACCTTGAAATCATTGTTTTAATTTTTACCAATGTTTTTATGAGTACAGACATAGCTATTTTGGGTAAGTTTATTGAATATATTCAGGCGTGTTGTTCTGGGTGGTCTTCTCATATGTGCAGTTCAGTTTCTGGGATGAGCAGGTGATCTCTGGCTATTGCCATTAGGACTGAATTTTTCCTTCTTTTGCTGGGAGTGGTTGTGGTGGGAACACAAGATGCCTTTTGGCAGGGCACATATATGTTATCACATTATTGTTATTTAGGCTGACAGCAGAAATCTGTTAATTAGATTACATGTGGATGTTCTGTCTTCCTGATTATTTGTCCCAGTTAAGAGATGAAGTCTTAAAAATAGTTGAAAAAGCTTTACAATGACAAAATATTCTGGTCCACAAGGACAGAAAACAAAACCAAAGAAAAAGCCAGGATATTTGCAGCATTTCAACTTGTATTTTTTCCCTCTAATCTTTATCTGGCTCTTCACTATTAAAATAAAAAAAAAAAAGAGTCTAGATTTTTATAACTATTTAACACTTGGTTAAACACTATTTAAGTATTTGTCACCAGGCAAATGTTTCCCTATTAAGTGAAATTTATGCTAAAATGGTTCTGATTAAGAAGTAGTCATTGCCATTTACAGTTGGTAGACTAAACAGTTTCCCTGGAAGATATCTCAGTTAAGTGGCTGTCCAAATGAAACATGTCACTATTAAATGGTGTTTGCTACACTACTATATTTTACTTTTCTGAATGATGGGATTTAAAATATCACTCAGTTACTAAACATTAAGAACTGCTTCACATGTATAGCTTTCATTCTTAGAAAAGACATGAACAAACTGTGTACACCACCTGGTTTAAAATAAAATTCAGGGTTTAGCATTAATCAGTAACAACTGAATATGCATGATTATTGGCAGAACAAGTTTGTAAAATTGGTTTTGCTGAACTGGGATGAGAGACACAGAGGTGATAGTGCACATTAAGTAAGGAGTGAGGAGTTTCATGTAAATAAGCTTTCTGTGTCCAAACTAGAATCTGCAACATTTGAAAAATTGGATTCTGCGAACCAGTGAGTTCTTGCTGAATCAGTGGGCAGAGCTTCAGAGATCCATATCCTCTCTGCAGTGCCTCTTCCTCTGGACAGAATCCTAAAATGATTTTACAAGAATTCATTACAACTCAAAATCCTCACACCTTTGCTGTAACTTTATTAGCTTTTAAAGCACTTGCGATATAGCTAAAAAACATGCTATAAGAGTTACTAGAACTTTGATAGATATAATAAGCAATTATTATGGGACTGACATTCTAAATGGGAAAAAAGACCTCTGTCCCTTTTAAAGAAATGTAGAATACTTACCTTACAGGAGTATAACTGTGCTTCACAGTCTAATATGTGAATTTGACCTAAGCTTTTGATTCTCTCAGGAGCTACTAATGGCAGTTCAGATCAACTGGTATTAAATCAGAAGTATAAAAAAGCATGTGGAAAATAGCCACCAATTGAATTTCTTAACTAGTTACTCCTGATTGACCTCACATTCTCCTGCTTGAACTGCTGTTTCTCAGGTATGCAAATCTCTCCTTGATTGTATACTTATGGGTAGGGCACTTCCTAAATCCTTAGGGGAGTAAAAATCCTTTTTCACAAATGTTCAAGCTAATCAAACACTACCTTCTCCCATGTCTTATTTCTTGTTACTCTGACACGGCAAGAGAAGTTCAAGGCAACAATAATTGCCCTTAAAATGCTTTTGGAACAATCCAATGCATGTAGGTCAGACAATGAGAAGTAGACAGTTTCAGAAATGAAAAATCATACTTGATTGCTTTTTTAAAAAGGACAAAAAATTACTTTGTTAAAATCAAGTCATACCGTGCTACTGGAAGATGTTTTCTCTTGGTGATACTACTTTATTCGATAGTCTTGTGTTCAGTCAATAAAAACTTCAGAAATATACTCAGTATATATTACGAGTGAATGCAGAAAAATACCCCCAAAAATTACAGAATGAGATCACCCTCTCCCCAGTCACTGCTCTTTTCCATGTTCAGCAAACTGTAAAACAGAAAAATATCTCTGTTCACTTTGCATGAGCACTGATGCCTCCGTGTCAAAAACTGAGGGCCCTCTTCTACACAGACCTTTGGAAAATAAACACCATGGCATATGCAAGTAACCAAATGGATTTTTAAAAAACCCAAATAAATATAATTCTCAGTGGTTCTGATGGTAGGAAAATCTGAAGTAATGCAAGAGTGCAGATTCGATACATTCTTTCAATTAAAAGCAAAATATTCTGCTGCAGAAGAAGGGTGAGTCCACACAATCCTTTTCCCTTGTCCCCAGCAATTGTAGAGGCAGTTGAGGCAGAATCAAGAATGCAGAATCAAGTTTGCTCTAATTTAAGGCTATGCACACCCAATATTTACCTTTACAGTTCTAAAGTATCATAGACCCCCCTGTGTCATAGTATATACCCAGTTTGCTTGTAGTAACTCAGTTAGAAAACTACACGAAAACAGCATATAGATTACAAGAACTACTCTGCTCCTTGTCAGGTCTATGCTTACATAATCTCATAATAATGTTTTATCTATATACATTGAGAATCATGTCCACTGTCCAGTGAAGTTTTTATGTAAGTCGGATGGTACAATTTGAATTTTCATGTGTTTTATATTGATATCAGGTAAAGAGACTTTCTCATACCAACAGCCTTTCTATTACCAACAGCTTTTTCTAGATGTAGTATTACTTTGGTTTGCTTTTTTTTTTCCCCTTTCCAGGCGAAAATAACAGAACTGATCTGAACCTTTACTACAAGCAAAATACTCCCCTACCTTGCCAAATCAGAGCAGATTGTTTATACATTGCATTTTACCCAGACACATGTGAATACAAAATAAATGGCCAAATATTTCAACCCTTATTGGAGCTTCTTCTAGTAATGCTACGCTGCTTTTCTGACTAGCTTTGTGGCATTCATGCACGTGTTTAACATTATGTCCAATTTACACAGCATGTTAATGAATGATCCCCCGTTAGGCCTAGAAACTCCGTACTTCTGCGGTTAGGAAACCGAGGCTCCACTCCAGCCGTGGCTCCTGTACCTACGCATGAAAGACATTAATTACGCTGATTAGGCTTTTAAACCCCAGCGTACCCAAATGGCAAGCAGAAGTTGCATGAGCACCTGCACGTTTAGGTACCACGTTGTTAAGATGTGTTGTCTGTCAACAATTTATCAGTTGTAGGCATTTAACTTACACTCACTTGAGCAGAATTAAGAGTGTTTACTTTCCTCATAAGAGGGCAGTCAGATATGTACCAATTTTGTTTTAACTGTGGAGAGCAGGGAGCTGGGAGCAGAGCGGGGAAGGGATCCAGGAAGGCCTAATCAATCACTGACAGATTACAGCTAAAGCCACTTCCATACCCATTAAAGCAGGACAAATGCAGAATTGCAACTGAACAACTTCTAGTTTTAAGCCAACAGTGGGACTTCCTAGTTATTTATCAAAGTCATTGCTGGTAAGCAGCATGCCTCACTGCTCGATTGTACTTCACAGCAGACAGAGCTGACTGAAGCTTCAGCCATGAAAGAAGTGTTTATGCCCTCAGCTGTGGTGCTGTCAGCCCTCTGGAATTTACTGTAAATCACACAGCTTTTATTGCAAGATTTAGTAGCTGATCCTCTGTGGGCTCTATTCACTGCAAGCTTGTTACTATTTGGATGTTAGCCTCAGTCCATAAAGGGACTTGCTACACATCATCAAACAGCAGCGGAAAACCAAAGGTTTCATTTTTCAATTTTCTAAACCCTAAACTCCTCAACAGTCATTGAATTTCATTGCAGAAAGTGGAAGTCTACTTTATTATGGTACTCAATTTCCCCAATGGAGTTATACACTTATAACATTACTTTTATTTCCAATGACAGGATCTGGCCATCTGTCCTGGCTGTAATTTCATAACACACTCACTAGTTTTTATTTTAAGGGAATTTCTAGATATTACATTGAGCTTGTGACAAAATTGTAATGTAGATATAAAGGCCACAATAATGGTAACTACATTCAGTGCTGCCTAACATCTTAACAAAGTAATTTTTTTTCTATTCCAAGTATAGAGGCATCTGGATAAGCTTCTAACACAATTGAACTGACAAACGGGAAAAAAAAAAGTTTTGAAAAGCTGGAAAATACAAAAGGATAAGGGCTTTCAAGAGTGAGCCTCAGCCAGGACAGCATTATTCCACAGGCAGTATGTATTTTACCAAAAATGATACCGTGCATCAGTTTTATCAGAGTCATTCGTACTAAGATCAAACGAGAGAATAAAGGGGAATGCTGAAATGTTTCTTTGTAATCAGTATCGTTATTCCCTGTGAGGCAGAGGGACCTGACAAGGCATTTAATTGTGTTTGTCACGCGTTTGTGGGGGAGGCCAGGCCTGCGCTTTCCACCCCGCACCAGAGGAAACGCAGCCCAAGCCTCTTCCAGGGCCTCACCGTCGCCTCGCGACTGAGGAGCCCAAGCACTGGGGCCAGACAGGCTATGTGACTCTCGTGGTTTTGCCCTTCATATGATTAAGAATACACGGTTGCTGCCTTTCGGTCACCAGACAAGCATCCTGCTGACCCAGGGCACTTTCCTCCTGAGAGGTCTGTGGAGCGGGTGCAAGGCCTCCCTGTCCTGTAGTGCGGCACAGAGGGCTCCCTTCTCCGGGGCACCTGGGTAAAGCCAGGGTGCAGCAAGGGGAGCAAAGGCAATGCCCATGCTCTTATTTCTCTCTTGGCTGAATGGTTCTCAAGTAAATGTTTCAGCGAGGTGCAGCTCACCTAAAGTCAAGTTTTGTTATTGGCTTCAGCTGAACAATGTTCCTTGCACTCTGTTCATTTTCAAATCTGCAGTTTGTGCTTAATTTCAGCAAAGTTATGTGGAGTTATTATTTTAACTATCAGTTAAACCTACTCTGGTTCCTATGTTAACAAAAATGTTGCAATGCCCTTGCTCAGAGGAATACAGCAAGAGGTATACATCTGCCTCTGCTTTCTTCAAAACTCTCTCAGAAAGTGTCTGGATTCACTTTCACATTTCAGACCACTATTTCGATGAAGAAAATAAATAGCAAAGGCATATATTAAAAAAGATCATTCTATTTTTACCCCAACTTTGTAGTAATTTTTGCTTTCACAGAGAAAAATGTTTATATACCTTTTTAATCTTAATCCCAGCGAATGAGCCAAAATTGAGGGTTTATTTCTGTTTGATGTATTATGTATCAGGTGATTTAAGCTGATGCTATCCTCCTTTTATAAGCAAAGATCAAGCCTCCGTGTCATTACCAGAAACCTAACAAAGGCCACAAAAAGACCTGTGTGGCTGTATATACTATATGTGTGCTGTCCTGTGCATACATTTAGAGATTATGTTCAAGTCTTAAAGCAAAAATTATTTTGCCAAGATATTAATTTGCTTGTATTTCAAGGCCACGATCCCTGCTTCTTCTGAAAGACCATGGGTCGTGAAGCAACGACTTGGTTTCTCCTTCTTCAGGAAAGTACCACGTTTTTAAATCCTCAGTGTTTCTAGACACCTCTTCTGTTACCAGACCTCCTCCCCCTGTTATTTTTTTTTTATTATTTCAGAAAATATATCTTTTGTGATTGCTGAATTCTTGCAGTTAACCCAGTAATCCTTACTATCAAATTCATTCAAGCGTTATGTTGGGGCATTTCAGTAAAAATTTCAGGCAAAGCTGTTGGCAGATGAAAGTGTGCCTGGTAAGTCAGTCCCAGACACGAAAATAGATGCAAGTGCATTTCCTACCTGATTGTGTGCAGCTGCAGTGTTAGGGCAGTGTAAGAAATGTTGTCAGTTAGTACATACATGGGACCCAGGATATATATACTGCTGGGTGACTACCTCTCAGAGACTCCCTGGGGTGCCATGGTGTGCTGGAGCGAATTGAAGAGCTCTTTTGACCAGAGCTGTGAGTGGGGCATTGTGATAGAAACCTGACCCAGAGAGTCACGAGCCTCTCCATAATAGTGACACCTCTACCTGAAATAGCAAATCCTTTTCAGGATACTCTGAAGGTATAAAATAATCTTTATTAAAGTAATTCTGTCTGTTTAATCTAAATTCTTGCCCAACATAGGGAGGTGATGTCTCTTAAATGTTGCACAAGCACCAAATTGATTTGCTTCCGACATATTTAGGGCCTGAAGCTGAGCTGTTTCACAGAGGAAGGACTCACTAACCTGTACGCAAGATGCATATGGGGAGCAGCTGCACTGCTTTTCTGTTCTGCTCTGTTAAACAGAGCTTTTCTGTTTTTAAAAATAGTTATATTCCCTTCAAGGATGTGAAGGGTCTTTTTTATTATTTATATTGCTAAGTTAGTTTTTCCTTACACTGAGCTATCTTTTCCTCCCCACTATCCCTTTTTTTTTATTATTATTTTGGTCACTCTTTTACCCCTCCGGTGTTCATGCATCTTGATAACTGCTTTTTCTTTGCCACTATTTCTAGATACTACAGAGGATGCTCCATAGGCCTGGGATCTCCTCTGCAGAAAGGTGGAAAGATTGGTCAGGCTGGAGAAAGTGAGTAGAGTGAGGGAAAGCTGTTAATAACAGAGATTTGTCCAGTCTTTACTGCTTATTTAGGGCCACATTACCTTTTCTGTGAAAGTAATTCCTAAAGACTCAGGAATTACATATCAAGATAGCAAATTGTGAATAGGTTCCACTGGAAGGACATGGGTGTTCAGTGCTTGCATGTGTTTGGTGGTTGAGGCATAGATCAGAGGACCAGAGTGACTAAAGAGGATTGCCGTGAGCAGAGGCTTGCGTTGTGAAGGTGGCCACTAAGAGCCCTAGCAAATCCAGAAACACCTGAGCCAAGAAGAATAAGCAGCTCATGATAGGCCAATAGAAGGAGACCTTGTCCTCTCAGTAGCACCATTCTGTTAGTATAATTTTCATTTCTTTCCACTAGCATAATGACACTGGTCTCAGAGAAAATGCTGCTGATTTACAGAGAAGTGAGAATACAATCAAGTTTGTATATGGGCTATGTGTATTATGACTTGGATATTTTTCACATCCCAGTAATCTTACTTCATAGTTCCTTTCCTCGTGACCTCCATCTTATGACCATCAATTCTGTCCTCTTAAATCTAACTAGACTAATTCTCCTTACAATAATAATTACCTAATAGGTTTCTAAAAGAAATGGCTTAGTAGTTTGTTCCAAAATTGTCAAAGGCACCAAGTAAATGAAAATTATCATATCCTAAATTATCAAGCTAGGAGTCCACAATAGAAGAACAATTTACCAATGTTGAAAGAATAGCCAATTTACTTTGACAACTTATTCCAAGCAATTTGGGTGCGTGGGGAGCAAGAATGGATACATAGTAATTACTGTGTATGAAATTTAGAAAAAGATATTCTCATCATTTTTTTGTTTCTCTGAAAAAAATCGCTGGCATTTTAAAGTGAGTTTATTCTTGGCAGTCCCAATTTATCAGTGCTCAAAACTCACATTTCCATAGATTAGACAGACAGTTTTAACTCTTCTCAGTGTTTAGGAATTGTATGTGGGAGATCCCTTGGGATTTACTCATGCTGTAAAGCACAATGTGATCACATTTTGTGAGTTCTCTGTTCACTAAAGCCCCTCCAGCCTGTTAGCTACTTTGCTGTGCGTTGGTCCTAAGGGATGTAAACTCAAATAAAGGATAGTCTTGAAATATAAAGGTATTTTTAGCTTAGAGGAGAAATAAAACTGTATATGTAAGGGCCAAATTCACTATTGTTATAAGTGGATCCACAGTCACTTACTTCAGTGGATTTGTGCCTGCTTCTGCAAGCGGATCAGTGTGTTTGGCTCTAGATGTGTAAAATAAATAATGGAAAGCATTTTAGAATAATGCTTGTATGAGAGCTAGACATACAAGGGAGCTCTAACTCACACTCTCTCCCTTCCATGGGGTTTTATACAATTCCCATAACTATGGATTTTCTCAGTGCAACAAATGCTCTGCTTCCCAGGAGATTTACCTTTCCTAAGTATATATAGCAATAAATACTTCAACCACTGAAGTTTCAGAAAAAGTATTCTAAGCATCACACTATTTAACCTTTAAAATGCGAAGTATACCAATTCAGGTCATTTTCCCAAGTAAGCCTGGGTGAATATGCTAATATAAAAAAATCAGGATATTGGCCTTAGAAGTGGGTACAATGCCTGATTGTAATTGAAAAGCTTAATATACATAATTAGGTACAGAATAAAGAATGAATATGTAACCACGTAGATAAGAGCACAAATAGCATAGGGAAGAAGGTACCATCTTATACAGCAGACCTGAGTTAAGCAAAGAAAACACAATGCAAGAATCTCCTTTTCTTAAATTGAATTTTTCTGAAATCCTTCTTACTCCTATGACAGGAAAGCAAGTTACTCGTCTGGTCAGGAATATCTCCACTGATTTCCATGTAATCGCTTCTGATTCTGATTTGGCCTTAGATTTCTTCTTTCTCAGCTTCAGGGCAATAATCATTAGTCTTATAACCATTAAAGATGACGTTTCTTAAAAATATGAAGCAGTTGACATCCTTTTTGTTTGCTGTATGTTATTACATTTTGATCCTTCTGGAAGAGGACAGCTGTGCAGCAGCAAGGAAGCCAACACCTCTGTCCTGTCCTGGCTGCGGCCAGGGGCAGGGGATTTCCTGGCGAGTGAGCGGATGCAGCTTCCTGGGGGGCAGCTGGCTCTTCCTGGGGAAAGAGGCTTTTGAAATGAAGGGATAAGCTGGGAGGAAAACCCAGCAAGCAAGACTTGATCAACAGGGGAGACTGCTGAGAAAGGCAGGGAGCTAACATCCAGGCAGTCCTCAGAGCCTGAAAAAAAGGAGACTTTTCCTGCCCAAAGGGGACTCCGTAGAGTTTGCGGCTGAAAAGTTTCTGGCCTGAGCCCAAGCCTGGAAGAGAGGCCGCATGTCACACAAGACTATGGCATACACATGAGGATACTCCCTCTGTTGGGAGGAGGTTGCTTTTAGTCTCTCTTAGCCAGTAGAGTTGACTCCTGGCCTTCTCACATCCTAGGCTGGGGAACCTGCCCCTTCCAGGGCTCTTGTCACCCTCCTGGTGCTTTTTGGGGTGCTGAATTCAATAACAAGCTGAGGCAAGTCCACCTCAAAACTCAAGCCGATTCAAGGGCTCATCACAGAAGGTAGCAAAGATCTTCACTGTGTTGTGAGTGCAGAGTTGATCAAATTATTCAGGTGCAAGTAAACTAATTCCTGGTTATCAGGTGTTTGGAGATGACTTGTTTGACTTTCATTTGTAAACTGGAAGGATTTTTCAACCAGCTTGTGGAACTATTTTGTATTGATTTGCCATAAAACCCTTGGGTAGGCTGTAAACTATTCTCTGTGACCATAAACTGTCTCTAAATCTGTTAGTACAGCATGATAGGTTACTTAATTCATGTCATGAGTTTTCCTTTCTTTTTTTCTTACAATGTGAGAATGAATCTGCCTGTGTCCAGATCCTTGTGCATACAGGTGCTGTCCCAATAAATGTCCTTTAATCATTCAGTCAACTATTAGCAGACTTCTTCAGATTTACACTCATTTTAAGATCCTTTTACAATGGGCTTACATTTGCTTAAATGAGGATGTGGCCACAAGCACCTGTGCATATACCATAAATAAAAGGAGGCACAAAGATTAAATCAAACATCTGAAAATTTGCATGTACTTTGCTGAACTGAGCTTTCTCAGATTTGACCAGATTTTGACTCTGTGTAAGTGCAAAAGCATGTTCACATGGCTGCCACAAGGCCAGTTTGCCTATTGCACCACTGGTGAATGGCATTCGCTTTAGCATTTCATATCAGTAAAATTGGCAAGCTCTTTGCAATCAATGCTAAGCAATCTGACACAGCTCCTAATTGAGCAGTCTATTAGCTGCAGTATAGAAAAAAGATTTTTAGACTTATTCTTGTAATGATACTCTCCATATTTCCCTATCATGTCATTTTATCCTCTCGAAGGTAATAACTACTTGTGACTATGTAAAGACTTCTGCCAAAATCAAAGTCAGTGGGAATATACCACTGAGGACGTAAGTGAAAAAGTCAATACAATAGCAAAGGATGAGATACAGACAGTACATCCATCCTCAGTACTCAGAATGTCTTGTAAATAAATATTCCCTTTTTTTTTTCCTCACAAGAGACTGAGAACAGTAGTACTTTTTCCAGAAACATGGTTTTGAATGTTATTTTCAATCCATGAGTTTCTGTATCCTTTAACAGCTGCTGCTGTGTCTTGAGATCTACCAAATACAGTATGCCTCTCTACTCTCTCCCCCTTGGTCAGTCTCAGGTCTTTACTTCTCTGGGAGTGGAATCCCTTAATCCACCTGCTCTCAGGATGGGCCCTATGTTGTAGTCCCATGAGCACCAACCAGTGACTACTCTTGCAGGTCCAGGCATGGGCCCTCCTTTATCTTTTGAAGCCTGGAACCGTAGCTCTCATTAAAATGACCCCCAAGCAACTTTTCAGCATACCAAAGTAAAAAGCAGGGGATCTACACCCACCTCCACATACCAAAGTTTCCCTGTTTATCCACAGTTCATTCAGTGCCACCTTGTTCTCATCTGAGCCAGGAAGAAAAACTTGCTTTGCTTTACAGGCTGTTGTGACTACTTCTGAATTTTCCAGGGTGACAGCTTTTTCTCACTCTGGACAGCCCTTTCTACTTCACCCCAAAACCCGTTCCTCTCTGTAGGACAGGATCTTTTAACAGATCAGTGTTTTCTGATCTTCCTCTTCTGAGGCTTAGACACAAGGAGTCCCTCTTTCTGCCTATAAACCCCGTGCCAGTGTTTTGAGGGATGTTCCTTATCTGGGCCATTCTTTCATCTTTCCTGCCCAGTTCTTTAACAAACCCTTTGCAGCTTCCTTTGATTGAACTCAGTTCATTCAGGTTAAGCAGCAATAGAAAACTGAACAGGAAAAAGCCACATTTAATATTCATAGGAGGATACAAGTATATTTTTCCAGTTTGTCACCCATTTCCTTCAAAAGTGGCCAACTTGCTAGTTGTTGATTCAACAAGCATGTGTTTATTTGCTTTATACTCTTTCAGATATGTTGTCATATGGCATGCATAAACCAGTTATAATCCAGGCATACTTATTTTCTGGTTTGATTACATGAGGCCTCTTAGAGCTGTACCTCTTCCTCAGAAATGTACACCCTAAAGGTGTGGATACACAGATGCATACATGCAGAGAAGCACACTGGGAATAGACTTAGTTCAGGACTATCAATTGAATAGCTTCTTATTGTTGAGATATTGGGAGATTGTATGAAATTCACTGAAAAAAAGCAAATTGTATCTAGTCTTAAAGATAATACAAAAAATAAATAGAAGAAATGTGTACATACAAATTAGGAGCGATAAGATGCTCCTTCTAGCTTGGTTGTGCACTGATGCTGATGCTGTTGCATAAGATTCATGTGAGTCTTTGTAAGTATTTACATTTATTGCTGATGCCAATCTTTTCTCCCTTTTGTGTAAACTGCTGAATGTCACCATTTTCAAACACATTTGACTGCCTTCTCTGCCTTGTGCATGCTTCTTCTTAGTGTTTGGTTAGCACCCATGAAGAAGCTGTGTGAGAGTCTGTGGCATGGCCATGGCATTGATGTGCTCTTTTTGAAAGCTGAGTAACTTCTTGCATTGCAGAACCAGCTGGGGTGATTTGTACTGTGACGGATGATACTACTTTAATTACTGCTGAAGCCAGCTCAGGTTTGGTCTTGGGAATTACGAAGCCAGGCTGGGGTTTTGTGTGAGTGGGCACAGCAGACTCCATGGATGGATCTTGACCTAGGGAAGACAGAGTGTCATCTCTGGCCCTTGAGTTAATGGAAGAAGGCTCCAAGCAAACAGGATTGATGCTGGCAGAGGTCTCCACATTCCCATTGGAGGTATTTGTCCCCTTTATGTTAAAAATAAAAAAAAAGTAGACCTTGCCAGACTAAGTGGATTTTTGTTAGTAACAGGTATCAATACATTGCTCAAAATGCTAAGTCTTACATGTGTAAGACAGCCTGTTTCAAATGGCTTGAAAGTTACAACTGTTTTCTCTGGGTTTTTTGGGGGGTTTTTTGTTGTTTTGTTTTGGGTTTTTTTTTATGCTTTCTTGAAAGGAAAATGGAGGAGGTGATTTAAAAATAAAATCTCTTTTAATTTACTTTGATTACTGGACTTAGACTGTCATGCTGACTTCACTGTGATAGTCATTTTTTTTTCTTTTTCCTTTTTTCCTGTTACAATAGCTCGGCAACTGCAGTGAAATGAACCTAAAGTGACAGCTTGAGACAAGGAGGAAAACTAATATACACCATGGAGAGCGAGGACTGGCCAAGCTGGTGACGTCACTCAGAGGGGCACCATCTGAGTGTCAGAGCTGTCACGATTCATTCCCCACATATCAAATCTGCTCTGCTTTTGTGTGAAGCAGGAGCTTGTTACCTTAGGTACTCGAATCAAATATCCTTTTCATTTGTTTGTATTTACTCAAGTGTGTTTTCAGGAGACTGAAATCAACTATGTCTGCAGCCACCAGTCATCAACCAGGTTGCATGTGCTGGACTGTGTGACCCAGCAATATGAGTGGCTGTCAAATGTTTGATCTTCTAATATGCGCTCTTTTTTGCCTCTCCTGAACTGCTAGTCTTTGTGAGCATCCACTCTACTTGTCATCTGAAATAAGGGTACAAAGCTGTATACAAGAGTCTTTGGTAGTCAGCCACATCTTCTCCTTTAGGCCATTGTCTTTTCAGCCTGACTGAAGCCTCCTGCTACCACGCGCACGAGCAGAGAAACCCTGCTTCTTTCTTTTTTCTCTTCTGTCACTTTTCCTCTTTTGTTCAGTTCACAGAGAACTCAGTGTTAGATGAGTGATGACATGTAGTGAAATGCTGTTAAATATATGGGATTCCAAACATTAAAATAACTCTCCTTCCTTGAATTATCTTTCATCACAGGTTGTCTGAAAGCCCAGAGAATTTAGCAATACAATGTCTGGGCAGGATACTTCTGTGCACTGAGATATAATAAGAACTCATTAGGGACGAGCCACCGAAAGGACAAGGTGGGGGCTGCGGCATCACAACTATGTTAAAAGATAGATCCACTCATACACAGAGTATTGGAAAGTATCAGAGAGGAAATGTCACAGTTACCACTCTCACCATTTGATTGCTGTCACTTTGAGCTGATGCAGGTGCCTGCACTCAACTACGATGCACAAGGCCACAGCTATGTTGGTGTCCTCAAAGTTGCCAGGTATAGTGTAGCCTCTGGTGGACCTGCATTTCATGTCTTGTCCTGTTTCTCTTTTTCTAATAGCTTTGTATGATCTTTTCTGGGGTTGTGATCAATCCAGAGTCAGTGATTAGTCACGAGGCTGTCCCAGATGCTTGCAGGGGGAAAAGCTAGGACCTCCTTGCTCTAAAAGTTAATCTAAAGAAGGCTCTGCTCTCCTCTTCTGAGCCAGTTCCTTGTTTGCCTACCTGAAGCCCTGAAAGCCCAACTGTTGTTGTAGGCTGGACCTTTTGGGCAGTAGAGGACACTAATTATTACTGCACCCTTAAAGTCTCTCATTCTGAAAAAAGAACTGCCCATGGGGCAGATACTCTTTAAGTCACCTGGCACCAGCTAAGAGTGGGCCAGTGTGTTTTTCTGCTACATGCAGCCGTATGTTTATCAGGACTGAGACTTGATGTGTAAAGGGAACACAGCCTGCCTTCTTATGTGGGACTTTGGTAGTTTATCTCCTTCTTGTAGCTGTTTTAGGCCATGGCTACTTGCTCGTTAGCAGGGAACAACTCTATCGTATAATCAAGTATCGCACAACTGTAATTTTTTTACAAATATTAATGTATTTCTTTGCCAGATTTACCCAAGGGTATCCTATTCCCTGTTCATATATGCGAGACGTTCATGCTCTTCACAGTTATGTAAATTTCCAAGTAAACTGGGAAATGTATTTGTGAGAATAATAAGATATCAACAAAGAACCAGAATTACACCCAGACCTGTCCTGGCTTCCACAGTGCAGTGAAGGGTCCTGCAGCAGCAGCTCTAGGCAGGAGCTCAAAAAGTACCACAACTGCCCTGCCCTTGGGATTTAGCCAAGGGAAGAGGGAGGAAAGGAATAGGAGGGAAGAGGAGCAGTGACCGATACAAGCCAGTGTTGCTGATGGGGCAGAGAAAGTTCATTCTCAATGCCAAGAGCCCTTCACTGCTGGGCAGTGCTGCACTCTGATGCAGACTTTCGCAAGAAGTACCCACCCCGAAGCTCATTTTTTCACCAATGCTTTTGTAATTTCTCAATCAGTTTCAGTTCAGCCAAATCCCAGTATACTAGAATAAGCTTTTTTTAAACTTCATTAATGTGAAATGTGTTGACATTTTAAATTCAATCCTACTGTCATATTTAAAGAACATATGGAAAACAGTCTGTACAGATTAATCTAAGGAGCTTTTTAATGTGACTTTCCTTGAGTGAGCTGGTTAAATTATGGTTAGATAGCTCCTATCTTGAGAAGTGTTGAAACTGCAGGCAAGTGCTTTCAGACAAATTGATGCCAAATAGCAGAATACAATCATGTATTCTGGATCTTGACCAGAAAGGGGACTGTGGCACTGTGACACAGTGCCTAACCAGTCTCTCATATGCTTGTAGTGTTAATACTTAGGAAAAAATTGCAAGATATATAATGGTGCAATCCAGATCATTTGTATATATGGCCCGAATGAGTTGACAAGATTTCACAGAAATATTTAGCAGAAGAAAGGGAAGAGTTTAAAGGAAGAAGGTAAATGAAGGAATTGAGAGGTTTGCAAAGATGGGCATCCCAACTCTAAAGAGGAATAATTCAGGAAAAAATGACGTGAAGTGACTGCTTGACCTCAGTATTGACCCTGATATTTCTAGATTGTTGCTAGTGAAAACCATAGCAGTACTTCTTTATAAAGCTTTTAGGAGGATCCACTTTCTGTTCCTGATTAGGAAAGAATGAAAAGAGCATCTCCCAAAAATCGATATTGCTGTTTGCGTAAATACTAGAACAGACTGGGACAAGAATTTGAAAGTCTGCTTTAAAGTTGTTAAGCCATGCAGGCAATGTGGCTATGTTTTCTGTAAAGCCATGGCTCTGTTGCCTGCCTTAATTCAGACTCTCTACAGATTAAATTAAAAAGCTTCCTGTTACCAGGAACACTGTATGCTTTATGCCCATGGATAAGTAAAGCATGCCAACATTGGAAGAATGAACAAATTAACAGACAGCCTGGAGCAACAAGTAACTTGAACTGTCTTGACAATAAAAAAAACTGTGAAGGGAAGTTAAAGAGCAATTCTTATCTATTGACTAAGCCTGGGAAAGATAATAAATTCATAAATTCTTAAATTCTAGGTGGAACTCTTAGAGAAACAGATAAGGAGGACACACAGTATACAAATCCTGGGAATCCCAGAGCGGGAGGAAGGTAAGAAGCTACCATATATCCTACATTATGCTACAAAGAACAACTCACTGTCTATTGAGGGCTTATCATGTTGCTGTGAAAAGGGCACCATAGGAGACCAGCAACTGCAGAACTGCTTTCCTAAAGTTAATGGACTTGGGGGGTCAAGGGGAGAGTATTTTTTGTCTGCACAAAGCGTCAAGGACATTTAGTTTAATAAGTAGCAAATTCTGATTTTCTTTTCCCCCAATGCTGGGCGTTGCACTTGGCAAAATTGTCCTCTTTGGTGTCCAGAAAACACGCTTCCCAAGAAAATAAGTGCTATCAGTTAGTGTAGTCTGGTTAAGTTGTGAGTCAAATAGCCCTGGAAAATGTACTTTTTCTAGACACAGTTGAAGGCAAAATGTATGTGTATGAGAGAAAGAAAGAGAAAATTCTTCAGCTGAAAACTGCGTAGCTGTATACACACTATGATTTCAATGGGCTTTATTGTACTTTGATCATGATTTTACTTTTCAGCTGGTGTCATGTTATAAATAGTAACTGAATTCCATAAGCAAATGCCATCCTGAAGCAGACTACGATGGCAAAGTGAAGGGGATGGATCTCTTTTTCGGATGCTAGAAAATCTATTTCAAGTTCTATTATTAGTTTAGTTTATCTCCCTTACCCCCATTTTTAATAAAATATTTAATACCAGCAGCTTTTAGATGGAACTGAATATTTACCTGAGTTTTTGTAGGATTTTTATTTGCAAGTGTATATTTACATTGGAAAGTCTGTTCCAGGCTGGGTGATGTGATAGTGTTCCACTTGCCAAACTTCTGTGGCACTCATTATTTTTGTTTCTTTGTTTCTGGGTAGCTGAGACTGCTCTGTTTGTCCAAGTATAGTTCATTTTTGGATTTATGCTGATGGATTCAGTGGTGCTGTAGAGCAAACATTTTGAATGTAAGCATAGGGGTTTTACTATAGTTTGACAGTTGTCGAGAAATGTGAATCACTATTTAATAATAATTTAATAATAAGCATAGACAGTAACAATGGAAATAATTACAGTGCTGACCTAACCTGTACTGCCAATTGTATCCAGACCATTCTTTGGTTCTTTCTTGTTCCATTGCTAATCTAAGCTACTCCACTTGCCACTTGGATGCTTTCTAATCATGTCTGCCTGTTTGGTTCTGTATTGTCCAAAATTCCCCAATACCCTCAGCTTCTTGTCTCTAATATACTACAGTATATTTTCAAATATACTGTTACCCTGTCCCTTGCTATAGGAAGGAAATCCCATGCACATTTGCAAAGCTGTCTTTAAGACTTTAAAAATCTGGTTTAAAACTTTCCTTTGCAAAGAAGCCTTCAAAAAGTAGATCTTTGGGTCACTAAATCAACTGATACCAGTGATACTGCTGATGGATATTGTCATGTCATAATTCTCCTTAAGTCTGTACCCTTCCATTGCCTTTTGTTTAGTCCTTAGACTGAAGGGCATTCAATCGGTGATCATATTTTTGTTCTGTGTTTGTGCAAGCCCTATCACAATGAAATCTTGCTCTGTCACTAACACTTCTAGGTTATATGGTAATAGAAATAAACTAATAATTGTAAGCATAGTCTTACTGTGGGGCAAACTGTCAGTTATTATATTATTACTTCTAATTTGTTTATGATGTGATCAATAAAACACAAGATTGTTCTGAATTTTGTTTGATGCAGAATAGAAAGTCATCAGTCATAGTCTGCAGCATGTGTCTGTCAAGTCACCAGTTTTCTGCTACTGTTTTTCTCCTTTGTAGTTAGAAGTCCAAATCTGTGCCAGATATTCCTAAATAGGGACACCTGTAATGGGCTTCTTGTCCTTTACATGCCTCCTGCCCAGATTCCATCATCACTCTTCTTCTTTCTGTGTTTTTAAATGATTGCATTTCTCATATTAGGCAAATCCTGTCCCTTACCTGGATGATGTCATTAATCTTCTTTTACACCATGATATATTACTACGTGACATACTGCATTGTATATGTATTGTTACTCCACTCACACGCTTAGTGAAGACATTGCTGGCATGTGGAATGCAAACGTCAAGTCAGCTGTGAAAAAGTTCTTTTTAAAAATCATGGAAAGTGTGTGTGCCAGCAGGACAGACTGCCCTTTTTACTGCAGATTAAGACACAAAAGAATGAATTTTAAGAGAATCGGGAACACTTGCCAGGGCTATGATGATCAAATTGCTTGTGTATGATGCTTTATATTCCAGCCTGAGAAATTACTACAGGAGGAATGTGACCTTTTTGGCTCATTTTCAAATACTAATTGTAAAATTACAGGTTTATTGGTTGCAAAGAGTTAATTCTTTGTCTCCCTTGGTATAAAACTGACAGTTCTAAAAGATCTGGTCTTATTTATTCTTTAGGAAGCATAAAAGTCTCTTGACAGGCTCTAAGTGTAGTGAAACTCTTTTTTGTAACCGACAGAAGGGTGCAAGCAAAATAACAGCTGTAATTTTGAGGACTCACCAGTATAAAGCATGAGGGAAATGACAAAATATTCAATTCAGTTGAATTTTGCTTGTTGCCAGCGAGATATTACTAGCTCCTGAATGAGCCATGCCATTTCATTCAAAAAAATAGGGACCGACATTCACTTTTTGGCATTCAGGTAGCAAAGAATTTCATAAATTGAAATGCTGTTTGCAAGGCTGCAAACTGACCACCTAGCATTGGCTTGAGGACTGTATTCTAAACACCTATGTCCACCCAGCATAAATGAAGTGGAATGTAGCCATCAATCGTCTTTCCAGTGGTGTCTTACACTGCCTCTGCCCTCTCTGTCATGCAACATTTTTGCATACATTTCCTGAACCGTTGGGGAACATCCATCCCAAACCAGTCCTCTCTTGGAGACTGTAATTTGAGAACTACTAAAATGCTAATTAAGGGATGGAAGTATAGAAATAGTTTGTAGAGAAGATCATAATGGGGACAGAAAACTTTTAGCCTTACCATTAGTTGTCTCTACTGGATCATGTTTTCATAAACTTTTAGCCCACAACCAGCTCAGTTTTTGAACCATTGCCTATGTTTGATCTTTGTTAGAGCCAAATACTGCATTAAGAAACTCAGTGACAACTGAGATGGAAAGCTCCTGCTCTGGAGGCTTTTTTTGTTTGAGTCTGAGAGAGGAAAACAACTCAGTACAGTTTAATGACATTCTGGTGGACAGAAAGTGAAAATATTTTTATTGCTTTGAAGAACAATAGAGTTGGCCTAATTCAAAATACCACTTTCAAGTACTGAAATTCCATTTCATTTGTTAAAGCTCTAAATGCACCTTTGATTACTTTCTTATTACCTATTGACATTGTAAAAATAAATTCATTACGTATTGTTTATTTTCATGAATTTCTAAGCATATCCTCACATTTTATCATAAAAATATTTTTATGTAATTTCTGAATAATAAATTATGAACTACGATCCTCACTGTGCATAGCAAATGTTAGATGCTGTACTGTTTGCAGACATTAAGCCATCAGTGTTATTTGAGATGTTGCAAAATCATGACCCCTTTAGAAGACAGACAGCACTAAAGCATTCCTTCCATAGCAACTATATTCATAGCAGCAACGTCCCAGAGTCAGTCAAACTAAATAAATCATCAGAAATTCCAAGCTACCAATAGGTTGTTGGGGTTTCCATTGTCAGATTTTGTCTGAAGTTACAATACAGATAAGTGAAGTGTAATTTTTTCAACAGTGCGAGGCTTCTGATCAATACTACAGTTCAGTTTCTGTAAAGAGGGACCTTAGTGTGGATAGTGGTGCCAAATTTTACTTTCAAATGCTGCTATGGAAATTAGATTTTTTTTTTCAACAAAAAATTACAAGAGGCAGATTTTTTTTTTTTTATTATTTCCTCCTTGCCTCAACTACATATTGTTGGTTAGGAAGCCCACAGCTCTGTATTGAGGTGTGTGATTCCCAATTTGTCTTCTGTGCTGGGATCAAACTGGAACACGCAGCATGTCAGCACAGCAGCATTGCTGATGGCATCATGCACAACAGAGGAGGCCTGCTTCCCATGAAAGCATTCTCTGCAGTGGCATGCTCCAAAGACAAAATCTGGTTCATTTGTAAAATGTAATTTTTAATGTGTTTTGACAAATATTACTAGGAATTCGTATTTTAAGCTCATAGAAAGCTCTGAAAGAAAAACCATATTCAAAGCAGCTCATGAGAAAACCCTTTTCTTGATTTCTTTGAGGCTTTTTTGGAAGAAACATGAAACTCCTGAGGAGTGGCAGGAAAGTAGAATATAAAGGCTTCAAATTAAAAATTCAGTTTTGTCTTTCCCTTTTAATATTTTTAAGGGAGGAAAGAAAACCTCCCAAATTTTAATTTTCAAACTATTAGTATGTTGTTAGATAGCAAGGAGGGGAAAGATTTTGTTTACTGCACTCTTATAATCATGTCATTGAAGTCTAAATGAGCTTTTTAATTTCATTAAAACAGCACATAATTCAAGTAACTGACTTTAACTTGTGAAAGATACCACCAGTTTTAAGGTGCCACTGAGGACATGAGTACATGAACAAAGTTACTGTGAGGTAAGCCAGGGTGCACATTTGCTCTGTCCTAGTGTACATAACATTGCCTGTCTGTGTGCTCCCACTTCATTCTAACTGTGTGGTACTTCACTTCTAACAAGAGGGAAGATTTTCTGTTTCCTTGTATATAAATATCTTAACATCAGTGATGTGTGCTTCCCTCACCAGTTTCTTCTCCTAATTGAAATAACTTACATGACCTTGTGTCTGGCTAGCTACTCACATCTAAAGCAGTACCTAGTGATGTACTTGTAACTAGTGAGATTAGCATGATATATTTTAGAAAATAATAAGTTCTATGACAACTGTTGCTAGCTGATGCAGAAATTATCTTATTTTGCAGAGGGAAGAGAATACTGGAACAAAGAGGAATTTATACCATCTCCTGCTTTGGTGGGTCCACAAAAACTATACCATTTTAGTAAACAGATGACTCTAAAGACTTATATGTCTTTATGTTAATTAATTAGCTTTCCTCTTTCATTCAAGCTTTACTAGCTGCTATTCTCAGGTAGGTAACAGGTAACAGACTGAAACATTCAAAATGAATGCTGCAAGTCACAGAGCTGTGAATTAATGCAAAGAAAGATGAGTGAAAAGTGGTCCCAATACTGTCACACCAGCCTTCCATTGCAGAAGTCTGAGGTGACAGTGAATGCAAATTGGACAATAAAACTCAAATGCCGTAGATCCAACAGACATGGTCTATAATAGGAGAGTATGGGAATTTCATCTCCACCTAGATCTTAATGCAATAAAAAACCCTAGTATTATACGCCGGTTGATGACTTGGTGTTATAGATGAGGCATTTCCTCTGAAGACATAAAATGGTCATGATTTTGGCTTGGTCTGTGACCCTAAGGATGACTCCCTGTTACTGCTGGTGAATTTGTTTGCTTGTTTGTTTGTTTGTTGTTCTTTTGCACATCACTCTAGAGAAGCAGAGACTTCACAAGAAGAACTAAACTGTCTTGCTTAATTTTTTACTTCCATAGTGTTGCTATTGTAATTCCATAGAGTTCTATTATCTTCTTATGCAGAAGCACATTGTAAATTTTAGTTTTCATTGTTTCAGAAGAATGGTTACATTAAAAATAATAATTCTGTTTCCTGCTAACATTAAGGAAAGTTGTGGAACTTCTTATCAGATTCTATGTAAAATGTAAATGTCTACCCTTCAGCATAGAGAGGAGTATCACCAGAATATCCCTCTCCTGCTCTCACTCAAGGGAAAGAAAAACTACTTTTTTTGTACTTTAGGACAGTTCTATTTTAAGCACTAGTTCACGGAGTAAGAGTTTAATGTAATTGCTTCGACTGCAATGCAAAGGGAAACTGGAACAAGAAAACAAGCACAAGCAAAGAAATAATATTCTGGCAGTGGAGCACGCTGAAGTTCATTTCCAACAAGGAGCAAATAATCTTGCTCCCCTCACAAAATCTTGTTAAAAACCAACTGGCACCCAGAAAAATAGGCAATAACTCAGATGGGGGCAAAAAACCCAAACTTTAGTTCCTTCTTTACTAGGGCCTGGTCTAGGGCCTAGTTATTGAAAAAGCATAACTCCCACTGAAGTGAACCTCAGGAACCAGTACAGCAGGGCAGCACTATAGCCTGGTGTCCAACATGACCATCCTTCTCCCCAACTCCTCTTGCAAGCTTGGAGTGAACAACAGAAGGCAGTGTCTCCTCAAAGAGCTGTTTTCCAGGAACTGACTACAAGATTTCAAGTCACTTATTATACAGACTTGATTGTGGACATGAGGTACACCTTTCCAACTGCAAACATTGAGTCTTGTGGAGGACTCTCGTGTTGCCTTAGGAGCAGAGAGAGTACTGCTCTTCTGGAAGGGGCTCTGAAGCAGAAAAGAAAGTAGGAAACAGCATCACTTTAACAACCTACATATCCCTCTTACAAAAATGGAAAAAAAACACTAAATATGCCTACTTCCCACTTTCCTTCCTTGTGGAGGAATTGGTAAAATTTTTCTGTCTATGCAACGGGTAAGTTGCTGTTATTCCTGGTGCTGTCAGTCTGGAACCATTCACAGACATCCTCTCTCCATTGATGTGAAGACTCCAAACATATCTTTTAAAAAAGTTACATCCATTGGCAATGCAGTGTGCCAAGTTGTTACAAGTGCTAGTGATCCCAGAAACAAACAGAATTATCATGATTCTGTTGGGTCACCAACATCCACACAATTCACATTATTAAAATATGTATCACATATTGTACACCAAAAGGAGCCCTCTGATTTTTTGCAATAAAAGGGTACAAGTTGATTTTTTCTAAATTCATACAATACAGATTTATGCCTGCCTGAAGATTTCAGTTCCCTGACCTAATTTCCCCAAATATATATAACATTCTTCGGAGAGTAGAAAACAAATTCCTGAAAAGAGGTAAGAAACCTCTCTAGAGCAAACAATGAAGCCTCTTCATTTCAGAGACCATTTCTATTCCCAAAGGCAATAGGGATTTGATGGACCTGGCAGACATAATTCTCAAGCCAAACTCCTCTTACAGACAAAACCCTGCTGGCTAAGCCATTCTTTCATACTCAACGAGCTCCAGCACAGCCTCTGATCCAAAGCTGGCAGTTTGACACAGGAAAAGAAGTGATTTCTCAGGTGAATACGTTGCAAACCATGTCTCCTCTCTAAGCCTCTAGATTTTTTTCTCACACACTGAGCAAGAGGAGTCACATCGATCCCTGTGGTATCTTCTCTGTGCAGGGGAGCAATGACTCATCATTATCTCCTGAGTTCTCACAGAAGAAAAGGAACAGAGCCACTCAAGAGGTATTCTCTGTTGCTGGTAACTACACATATCTCAACAAAATATCAGAATCAGACGTCTCAAAGGATAGTGGTTAACCAAAAATAATTTGCATTTGATATAATAATTTCCTTTTGATCCATAGCCTGGGCTGCTACATACCCTGGCTTATAACGTGACTTGTCAGGCTGACAGAAATGTAAAGCCTTAAGTTGTTGGAGTGTCTTGCCATGTATTTTTAGTGAATTTGGTGGGAAAAAAATGGTTTATTAGTTCAGAGCAATCAAGGAAATCATCACATAAAGCTATTTTTGCTCCTCAGCTCATTGTTTATCTGCACTGATAGATTTTATATTCATCAGCAGCAATGTACCTCATCAGCTTTTACTAAGGATGTGATGGTACCTCACTAATTGTAAACTAAAAACTGATCCTATGGAAGGTTGTCATGACAGACCAGCTGAAATTTAGGCAAAACTGCATTTGCCCTATGAGATACTATTTGTTTCTATAAGAATGCACAGCTTTGAGATGACATCTGAGCAATTTGATTTGAAATTTCCTCACAGCAATCACAAACCAATTCAGCTTTCAAATGAGCGGAGGCAAGTAAGACACATGAAGCTGTCGGTTTTCACAAACTGTACGGCCATTGGGATTTTTCAGACATTAACATGGAGCCACGGTCTACCTTTGACACACAACTCGTTCTTGGATAGATTCTGGGCATTCTTCAGCAATTGACGGCCTGTCCCATGCATACATGGGCCTCCAGCATAGGGTACCTGGACTTCTGCAGTGAGAGCATCCATGGGTCCATCCTTTCTCTACAATCAATATTGACCAGTGTTTTAAGAAGTTCCAAATATGGCTTAGTAATTCCTCATTATCGTCCTTTCCATTATGAATGCCTTTCTCAGCTTAGACTTTCCCTCTAATATCTGTCTTTGTGATTTGTTCTCTTAGCTATCTTTATGGCTCTGTGCTTTATATAAATCCACAATAACATCCCTTTTGCTTTCTTCTTTTCGTCAGCCAGTAAGATAATATTTTCTGCTGCTTCCAGGTTTCTTCACAGCCTTCTTCCTTTCCTTGTCTTAGTAGAATTAATGCTGAATTACCTTAACCTATTCTAGTCTTCCTAAGGCAGCTTTCCTGTGCCTCTGTATTGTGTCTGATTGGCCATCACAGCTTCTAGAGCTCATAAAGTCACTTTAAGTTCAAATGATGAAGTTGTGATTTGATGAGGTGTTAGCTCCAGGGAAATGATGATATTGAATCTATGTTTGTCCACCATGTATTTATCAGGACAAAGTCAGACAGGTTTTTAATTGTCATTTGGTGCTTCCTGGGTTTATACTTGAAATTGTTTTGTTTGGGTTTGGGGGTTTTTTTTGTGTATATGTAAAAATGGAGCTACTGAATATAACCAGAGGTTTTAAACTAGAAACAAATAGAAATAAAAATTTGCTGCAAAATGGCAGCTAAGAAATTGGACAACTTCTCAATCCCTTAAGGCAGTAGTTTGCCTAAGAACTGAGTAAAGACCTTCAAATTTAGCCCAACATGATGAATTGGTCTAATTCCTAGCTTTTCTCCAATAACATCTTCCTTTTATAAACTAGTAATTGGCCTCCAGAATTACCAGCACTAATTACCAAGGACTGACAAGCAGCAAATAAATATCAGTTGTTCAAAGCCTTTTTTCTGAGCAAATATGATGCTCAAAAATCAAGGGCCGAATAGCATTGACTTGAAAAAAGGCATAATGCAGGCAGATGCTGTGCAAGTTTCCCACACACATCTCTGCCAATGAATCTCACTCCTGACCTCAGTACCCCATGCTATTCCAGTTCTGGGCATCTGTTGAGCACAGTCTGTCAACCATGCTGTGCTGACTGCTTTGGTTTTCTGATGGGAACAAATAGGGACTAGGTGGAAACCATAATAATTACATTCCTTGAGATTAAGAAAAAATAGCTGTGTCTTGAGGCATTCATTCAAATTATGCATTAGCTTGTATTTTATCGGTATGTTATACCACACATATTTAAAAGCAACTCCTAAACAAAAAGTGCTTTACAGAAAGCCAGATCTACAAAGAAAATATATTTTGGTTTGTTTTTTTTTAATATGTCATAGGTATCTTTTAATCTTTTATAGCCATAAATTGAAACAATAGGTTTAAGCTGGACATGAGGAGAAAATTTCACCATGAGGACAGCCAGGCACTGGAACAGGTTGCCAGAGAGGCTGTGCAATCTCCTTCGTTGGGGGTTTTCAAGACCAGATTGACAAACGCACTGAGCAACCTGGTCTGATCTCATAGCTGACCCTGCTTTGGGCAGGGGGTTGGACTAGAGACCTCCGAGGTCTCTTCACATCTGAATTGTCCTACGATCCTTTTGTGACTTTACTGATGAGAAAGAATGGTTGATAGAGATATCTGTAATACCTGGAATGGACTTGCTGGCCCATGGCTGTTGTGATTGTTAAGAGATACTGCAGTGCTCATGGGGAAACTTTAAAGGGTGTTTTATTACAACTAACCCACTCATGCCACCAGGTTTCTGCTTAGTTCCATTTCTCATTATCGATACAAGAAGGACTTAATGAGTCACAGAGCTCACTGGGAATTTCTGATAAAACTTTTTTGTAGCGAAATACAGAAGTTATAATATCAGTTACATTTTTCTTGAGCTATTATAGCTCTACAATTACTTAGAGTTAGAAAACAATTTTCTCTCCTAATCATGGTTTTCCCAACAAGGTCTTAGTTTCATTCTGTAAAAGTACAAAAGCAAATGAGGAACTATTTTAAACTTTAATGAAGAGAAATGCCCTTCTTCCTACGAGTTCATCTGCTTCTATACCTGATGTCTCAGCTAAGTGGCCAGAGTTTCATCCTGTATTATACTACTGTCATCATCAGAAGGCTCATAGGCTTCAGCTGGTTCCAGTCAGCACAAGCAGTTAAACTGTAAGTTTCCCAAGGAATTTTCTGCAGTTGAGCTACAGGGGTAGTTACTATTGGCTCTAATTTCTGTGAATGGCCTGTGGTTTACTACATTGATATCTTGCACTCGATAAAATTACACTCCATGAACTTTCTTGCAGATTGATAGGTATAAAACTCACACAAAGAACATTTATGACCACAGGACCTTGTACCTGATGTTATGTGGTTATGATGTTTGCCACATAACCTGTATATCTGTTCTGGAGTGCTGGTTCACTAAGAGTGACTTCACAGTAAAATGATGCTTTTTTTGGTCAATGTTGTGTGCAATGTTCTTAGGCTGAAAATATGATAGATGGTATAGTGAATAGCATCTGGGACCAATAATGTGAATCACTAAGGCATTTTGGAGTATGTGCAGGGCATAATTAATCAATCTTACACTTTTTTGATAGCATCTGTTTACTGTGTCACAGAAACAAGTTACTTGCTCATAATGAGCAACTTGTGAGTTACTAAAATTTAGTTATGTCTCACAAGCACACATCTGATACCAAAAAACTCAAAGTCGACACCATGCAAATGATTTGGGCACCTCTACATCTCTTTTCTCATTATGATTTCCTGAGGGAACACTTAGTGGTAAAAAGACAACTAATATGTCAAACTCGATAATAAATTGATTTGTCATGTCAAGCTCATTTAAACCAACTTTCCTACTACAATATTCATGCAATTTTCTGCAATTTTTTTACACCTAAATCATAATAATGCAAAAATCTACAGGGATATTGGCTAGTTGTGCACAGGTTACATACTCACCAAAGCTGAGGCCCCTGTTCCATGGAATTCAACCCTAAGAATTTACTTCAAACCTTTTCCAAAAATTAAAAAGTCAAGAGTCTTTGGAAGGTCTATAGAAGTCGATACTTAAGTGATGTAAACTAGTATCAATTAAGTTTTGTCAAGATACAGCAGTTTAGTTGGTTCTGAAATCGGAGCATATCATTTGAGCAAACATTAAATTTTCTGCGTGTATGTATTTCCTTTGCCCACACACAAATTATTGAAAAAAATGTGTTATGTTTCAAAGCAAAGAGTTGTACCTATTACATTATTTTATCCACAGTTGCATCCTAATACAAATAACTATTTTGATTTCATACCCCCAAGCAAATGCATTTAACTGCAGTGCACTGGCTGAGAGCTCCGTTACACGTTCTATACTAGGATATAAGGTTTTAAGAATATACAAAGTGTTCACTTGTGGATTCAATCATGCCAGTGTGCCTGGGAGCAGCATTGCAGCCTCTCCAGAGCAAACTTAAATGATTTAGGGTAAAATTTAGACTATAGCACAAATGAAAACTAGGAGAAAAATGTCAATAAAATTGCAAGGGAGAAGTAGAGACCCTTATAGCACTTTGAAACATTAGCAATCTTATTCAGAAGAAATTGCAGTATATGCACACTTCCACAGCATGAAAGGTCATGAATCTGCCTTCCACACTCAGCTGAGCTGTTATATTAAATAAGAAAATTCACCCTGGCTGTAGTCATACTTGTGTACATCCCTGGATGCTTCCCCAAGGGAATACTGGGAGAGTGGATGGCTGTAATACGTTCTCCCTCACCCATGTACCCTTGCTAATCACAGTCCTTATTTGCCAAGAAAACAAATAAACAAAGTTATATTCTTCAGTAATATCAGAAGTATTTTGAGAATGTCAAAAGTAATGCCAAACTGAGCTGAAGTTGCAATTACATACTCCCTTCAACCAGGATGCAAATTTATAGGCACTTATACCTGGATAGGTATCTGGGCCCTAATGGTCAAACTCAATGCATGTACCAATTCTCTGGCATACCTACACTGATGCCCATCTGCTAGAGTGGCATTGTGCCACTCGCAAGGTAATGACACAATTTCAAGTGGAGATAGCTGCCAAGAACAAACAGGTTTGTAAGTTGAGCTTTCAAAACACAGTACTGTGACAGATCTTTCCTTGCAAGATCCTCTTGGGAAAACCCCCACCATTTTATGCCTATATGCATGTGTTTGAGTACTCAGTGTCACATATTTTGACATCAAGTATAGGATACACACGATGGAATGCTATTGTTATCCCAAAACATGCAACATTTGTTCTAGGCAGCTGGTGAGATTGAAGAGACAAGCCATAGAATCTCAGCAGCAATTAAGATGACAATAATAATAATAATAATACAGAAATAATAATTAGTGGTAGTAGCTTTACAACAAGTGCATTGCTAGCTGCTCTTGAATAGAGAGAAAGTTACATTGCATGTCAAGGAGTTAAAAGAACTGGATATTTATTATCCATTCTCAGCCTAGCTGCTATCTATTGAATTTTGACTGTAACAAATCTTAAATGGTAATAAGGGAAAATTCAGTAATTTCTGGCCAAACTTACAGACTGGCTGAGGTTGGAAGGCACCTCTGGAGATTATCTAGTCCAACCCTTTTGCTCAAAGGACAGTCAGCTAGAGCCGATTGCTAAGGGCCACATCAAGCTGGGTTTTGAGTATCCCCAAGGATGGAGACTCAGCAGCCTCTCTGTACAACCTGCTTCAGTGTTTGCCTACCCTCAGAGTAAAAAAGTGAATATTTACGCTTAAATGAAATTACCTGTATTTCAGCTTGTACCCATTGCCTCTTGTCCTTCCACTAAATACCACTGGCTCCATCTTCTTTTTACTCTCCCTTAAGGTATTTATACAGACCATCCCCGAGTATTCTTTTCTTCAGGCTGAACACCCCCAGCGCTCTCAGCCTCTCCTGATGTGAAAGATGCCCCAGTGCCTTAATCACCTTCTTGGCCCTTTGCTGGACTAGCTTCAGTAAGTTCATGTCTTTCTTATACTGGGAAAACCATGAATAGACCCAGCACACTGGATGTTTCTCACGAAGGCTGAATAGAGGTGAAGGATTACCTTTTTCAACATGCTGACGACACTCTTCCTAATGCTGCCTGGGATGCTGTTGGTGTTCTTTCCCATGAGGACACATTGCTGGCTCATGTTCAACTTGTTGTCCACCAAGTCCTTCTCTGCGGAGCTGCCTTCCAGCTGGTTGGCTCCTAGCATGTACCAGTGCATGGAATTACACCTCCCCAGATGCAGGACTTCACATTTCCCTTTCTTGAACCTCATGGAGTTCCTGTTGGTCCATTTCTCCAGTCTGTTGAGGTCCCTGTGAATGGCAGCACAACCATCTGGTGTATCAGCAATTCATCTCAGTTTTTTAACCTCTGGAAACTTGCTGAGGGTGCACTCTGTTCCATTGTCCTAAAGTCAATATAAACAATATATATTGGTCTTCCATCGTCCACTAAGCTAGTCATTTCATCATAGAACCCTATCGAGTTCATCAGGCATGATATCTCCTCTGCAAATACATTCTGTTTACTCCAAATCACCTTGTTCTTAATGTGTCTGGAAATGGTTTCTGGATACATTCTGTTTACTCTGAATCACCTTCTTGTTCTTAATGTGTCTGGATATGGTTTCTGGGATTATTTGCTCTATCATTTTCCCAGGGACCAAGGTGAGGCTGACTGCCCTGTAGTTCCTCAGATCCTCCTTCTTGAACATATGTGACATTTGCTTTTTTCTAATCCTCAGGAACCTCCCTTGATCACCATGACCTTTCAAAGATAACTGAGAGTGGCCTCATAATGCCATCAGCCAGCTCCTTCAGCACTCGTGGGGGCATTCCATCAGGTCCTATGGACCAATTTGTTTAAATGTTCCCTAGCGTGACACTCTACTACACAGGATAAGTCTTCATTTCTTCAGATGTTCCCACTGGTTCCAGTCTTACCTCGGCCAAGCATTTTTGGCTGGGCTGCACGAGAGACCATCATTCTTGGGTTGGAGCTTGCAGAGGGTAGTTCAACTTACTGGAAATATGATGGATGATGAAATATAGTAAAATATTTTCACAGTTCAAAAATAATATCAAGCCCAAGATTATGAGAGACCTCACTCTAACCTCCAGTTTTAGCCTCCAGTTTAGGTTTTTTCTCAGAATTTATTTTAAAATACAATCCAGCAGGTATTTTTTAAAGCATGTTACATTACAGTATTTGCTATTTTAGACTGCAAAAATTACTATAAATGTTGGCAAGATTATATCAAATATTTATAATATTATAAATACAAATGTGTCAAAAGTTATTAAAATGAAAGTGAGTGCCTTAACTACTAGATAACCAGCTAGTTATTTAGCTAGCTGATGTTTAGATACAGTCACACACTTAGCCCTTCCTTGCACTTGCTCCTGTGGTCAATTGTGCCTCCTGTAAAGTTAAAGGTTACTAGTAAAAAGTAGGGGATAAAAAGAGAAGCAGAAGCTGGATCCTCTCTAGTGCCGAATGTATAACTGCTAAAGACAATGAGAAGTAAGGAGTTCCATTTTTTTGAGGATCAAGTCCTGTCTGCCACAACCTGATCTTTCTCAATCATCCTTATCATTCATGGCTGTAATAGTCTTTTATCCTATATAAACTTCAGACTTTCAAAACAAACTTAATGAGGCACAGGAAGCTGTGATGAAATGAGCTATGCTATTCATAAAAAGATGAGTTGAGAGAATGAACATTCTTGTCTACTCATTTGAGATCTACCCCAGTGGTTTCAAGTTTGTGAATGTTATTCTGTCAATAAGGCTTCTCCAGAGCTAGTTTTTGCAAGCTGATATAGGACTTAAAAATTTCTATTTTACTTCATTTAAGTGAAAATTAAAGACAAATATGTATTGGTAGCCATTGAACAGGAAAGAGTTTTATAAATTTGTACTTTTGCACTTGTGTATGCATCTCCCTTACAAAAATTCAAGCCACAGACCATTTGGTAACACTGCATCCTTGACTTTTTTCTTCATGAAGACATTTAATGCTTTGAGAGAAGACACAGGATATACATATCTTTCTTGCATAACATTTAATGAGGTTTTTAACCAGCAGGGTTCTTTCAGATACTGGCAAGCAAAAGCAGAATTCAAGAATTTTTCTACAGTTTTCATCAAGAAAACATCATTGTTTGTCCATGGCTCAATCACAGAAAAATTGGGAAAAAAAACCCACATATTTTAAGAGAAAAAAAATCTAGGAAGGAGGAAAGAGTTACACTGGCCTGAACTAAAGGCTGAGCAGGGCTTGAGAGCAGGACCCACTCACCATATGCAATAACTGGCTGTCCAGAGCTGGAGAAGGCAAGAGCTCTGCATTTCTTTGTGGGGAAATGGATATAGACCCTTGATCCAGTGATTACGAAAGGAGGCTATTGAACACATTTCTGATAGTGGCAACTTCAGATCATTGCAAAGCAAGTGAAAAAAATTATTTTCAAATAAGAGGTACAGAAAAATAGCAAATTAATTTGTTTCTGTATGTGAAATTTTATGAAATTCCAATATTTTCTTGTGTATTAAATTTATTTAAATGAAGGAAAGAAGATAAATTTGAAGTAAATGATACACAAAGGATGGGTTTTGTCCAATTTCTTGGCTTTGTAGACCTGGTCTAATCCAGATGATATCACACATTCCTTTGTCCAACTTGGGTAAAAAGGTATTATTTGTATATTATGTAACCCATCTAGAAGGAAAATTAGAAAGAAGATTGTGAAGAATTCTGATTAATTCAAACTACCATGTCAAATCATTAAACAGTGGCTAGTTTGGCAAGGGTCCAAAACAAGGAATTCTGCAAAGTCCTTACTAGTACTTAAAGTGGAAGAAAGGCATTAACAGAGAGAGGAAATTAGTCTGGGATAAAAAGAAGGGGGAGGGGGGCAGAATGATGGAAAGGTTAAAAGAAAGGGAAAATGTGATGGAAAATTATTTTGTTTAAAAGCTGGCATTTGGTATTTTCAAAGGGCAAAATGTATTTTTTGTTTTATGACAAATGAATGTAAAAATGTGCATGCCTTGTGGCCTAGAGGACAAAACAGTAGGATCAATGTTCTTTTTGTACTCTATGAAGCTTGAGATTAAAGTCCTCACTGATAAACTGAACATTCTTTAAAAGTGACCAGAAGCAAACAGTGTCTGTTTGCTGCTACTTTATTAGAAAGATACCACTGAGAATAGCTAAGAATACTATTTGATCTTAAACAGGTTGACCAAATTATTGCAGTTGGCTCCAGTACATGAGATGCTTTCTGCAAATTATTGTTTCTGGTTATAAACCTTTATAATATCTCAGAATGAATTATGTATGTTTTCTTTTCTTTTATCAGCCTTGATGTTCTCATTTCAAGTTTCACCCTAGCCTCCTAATAATGCAATATTGAGGCCATTCAGACACTAATTATGCCTCCATGGCTTTCTTGAAATGACTAAATCAGCATCAGTTCTATAATTATCATTAGCAAGTTTGTATCTGTGCCTCACATCACATGAAAAGCACAACTTTAAATGATTTATGAATATATGCATCTATAACATCGAATGTGCACTTTCTAATAGTATACGTACAAGAGGCATAGAGATACTTCAGACATATGCACACCTGTATATATGTTCTCATCCTCATTGAACTCTGCTGTGTATCTTACACAAACACAGCCTGATTGTATAAAAGCTATTACAATATTGGTTTCATAATAGAGAGATGTATGTATGAAATACCCTCAAAATGTCTATATTTAAGCATCCTGACCATTCAAATTGTACAAAATGTAAGCAAGTGTTCATCAAAACTAGCTTTCAGACTTGATGATTTCCTAATTATGTTTATATAAAAGCCTAGCAAGAATGACGGACAGGACAGAAAGAAGTATACAAATGCAATTCCTCTATATTTTCATTGTTTCTCTCTTTGAATTATTGATGTTGCCAGTAGTCATTTGTCAAGAAAACAAATCAAGATACATATACTATAGTGTTGCACTTCTGTATGTTTGTAAACTGTTTGCTCTGCATAATGCTTATATTTCAAGCAAAAACAAAAAAGAGTAACATAAATAATTTTCCTAATTTTTTAATAATAAAGACATGAAGAATGATGAATGTCCAACATAAAAATAGTACAGAAAGAGAGCTTGTAGACATCTTTGAGTCAATTATACCCTACAGAATCATCTGCACACTTGGGAGCTGAGAAACATAAGTAGACATATGCAACACAGCATCTTGTGAGGTGGTACAATACCTCACAGCCCAGTTTGGTCTCTGATAACAACCAATTTCTGAGTGTTTCCCCTCCCTCCTGTCCTCCCTCCCAATACAGATTCTTTGTTTTGTATGAAAAGTTGTGCTGATCACTGGTATTTTATGACCTACATTATTACCCTCTAGGTAGCAGAATGATAGTGCCAAACTAATTATTGCATTGTCTAATTTTAAATCCAGGTCTAGCGAGATTAACAACTTGCACATTAATTCTGAGCATCAACAGTGCACCTAACATAATGCAGTTTTAAATGAAAGAAGGCTGCTCTGAAAACTTTTATATACTTTCGTCTGGATCATCAGCTAATGTAAATTACTACAGCTCCATTGCCTTCAATGGAATTATGCCAATCTTCCCAATTGGATGATTTGGCCTTTTTTTTTATTCAGAAAATGTGTCTGGTTTGAGGCATGTTAAAAGTCAGAGAGGAAAACATTGATTTCACTTACAAAAGTAAGATCTCATCTATGTAAGCCCAGAACATGTCTGTTAAACTCAATGGATTAATTCCAGATTTTCATCCCTGTAAATGAGATCAGAATTGGCTTGGAATGTGCTTTTGGTTCCTCAACATCCCCCTCCCCCAACACAAACACTCTCAGTATAGAGAAGGATTTTTCAGTTCTTCCTAATTAAAACTAAAAAAAAAAAAAAGATAGAGAAAGAAGGACATTCACAGTCATGGAAAGTGTGAAAACTACTTTGTAGATAGGTAGAAAATCAGACTTGGCAGTGTGTCCTTACTTGCTGTTTCACCCTGCTAATTTTTGTGAAGAAACTTATGTGTTGGAAAAACATAGAAGCTCCCTATATCTGAATACTGTCAACAGTTAGGCAAAGTTAGATCTAAAATGTAGCTTCTGATCCTAAAAAAATATTAATTTCATATTATTGAAGAGAGAAACTGGTCCTGGAGAAGTGCTGAACTATGTCCATTTAGCCAGAAAATCAAATAATGAAGTGTGTAGCACGGTGGGTATAAAGTTTCATTTTAGATTGGAAACCTGCAATGAATTGAAAAGATTCTTAGCCTATTTTTCTGTCCTTTCAGTTGCATGGAAAGAAGAAACGTCATCAACAATCCCCCTCCCTGCCTCTTCAGCATAGTAACTGGCAGAAAAAAATTAATAAAAATATTTAATTCAGAGTATTGCATCCCCAGAATTAGAATCCTAGATACCCAAGGTTATGATACTAACGGCATTGTCTGTGTAGCTGCTGAAGGGCTATGTTGGCCCCCATGATAATATTGTATGGTACTCTGACTCATGTTTAATGCTGATTAAGTTGTGCAATTGTATCAATTTAAGGTCAAGGTCTTGAATAAATTCTTTTGTGAGAACTATTAGTAGGTCTTTTAAAATTAAAAAGACCCATGTGTCTAATAGTCTTATGAGAATAGAATTACAAACGATGATCTTTAAAATAAATTGTAATTTTATGGATACTTATTAAGACAATTTATTGTATTGGTAATTTGCTATATCCTAAGTACTGCTGCCAGTTTAGTGACTTGTAACAGAAGAAAAGAATGCAGCTGCTACTTACTGCCGTATTTTTGTCCTTGCCTTTGGTACTGTTGATTTGAAGTGGGGAGAAGGTTTCCACAGGATATTTAAGGTTTGTGATCTCTTACTGTGCAGTAAGGATGACCTGCAAGTTGTCATGCTCTGGCCCTGATCCAGTAAAGCACTTAAGTGTGTGCTTAACTTTGAGCATTAAAGTTCCATTTACTGTAATGTGATTGCTCATGTGCACAAAATTAAGCACATACTTAAGTGCCTTGTTGATTGCAGCCAATGCTGCGTGTTTAGCAAATTTGAGCTTTCTAAGGAAGTTACAAGAAGTACAAGTTAGCAAGGTTTAGTTATTACATTACAGGCAGTGGGGAAGGAGGCTGTCATTATTAGCACCAAACCCAACTGTATATATTTATTTTATTAACTTTGTCACCTAAGTGAGACAATATATTTCTTGCAAGGGAAGAATGTCATATGTAGAACAGGCATGTGGTTCAGATTATGTGAATAGAGATGTCTGAAGTCTGAATATTTTTTCATTTTCTTCTTCAAAAATATAAGGTATATCTGTCTGATACGTTGGTGCTTTTGCATGTTTTATTTTGGATATTTGATTAAGGCTCATAAACATGACATTCCTAAATACGAATCCCTAGCAAGAATAGTTTAAAATGTTTCACTTGTTTGCAAAGTTTTAGAGAATGAAAAGCTTTAGAGATGACTGCATAGATAGATTGATAATGTTGTTTCATGACTTAAGTACACACACATGAAAACTAAAGACAATGTATAAAACAATAAGAGTTATAAACATTGCCTTAATTTTACTATAAAAAGAATTTTATTCTGTGAAGATTAATAACATTGTGTAGGAGCGTTACTTAGAGTAAGATATAAGTCTAAGAGTAAAAGGAACTTTTGCTCATAAAAAGAGAAAAAGATAAAAGTCTGCTCCTATAGTAACAGCAAATAAAGCCCTGTGGGTATTTTATCAGACATGCAGATCCTATAGCATGTAATCTATTAGGTAACCTTTTTTCTGTGCTATGTGCGATTTTGAGCAATTCCAGTGTTCTGCTAAATGTTTTTCTTTCCTTTGATTCAAAAGTTTATTCCATTCATTTGTAAGGTAAATGAGAGATCTTATAATGTGTGTTTGGAGATGAGATACAAAATGTTTCTGAGAAGAACATATGAAGTGCTTGGAAAAAGCGCTTGGAAAAGTGTATGGAAAAACCACTTGGAAAAAAATTGCAATTTTGTAAGCATACTATTGTTTAATTTTCATCATTCCACTCCCCCTCCAAAGTAAAGTAATTTTTTTCTTTCTAGGGACTGACTAAATTAAGTCATTAAGTATTATGCATTAAGTAAAATACATTTTTTGTTATTGGTAATCATTAATTGTAGGCTCTTACAGTGGGGTACTTAGAGTCAAAGTTTCATTGTAAGAACCTTTTCCCAGTTGCTTGTAACTTTGTCAAACATAAACCACTGGGCAGCAATTTTCATGCCAAATATCTGCCTTGGGCTATCTTTTCAAAACTTTCAGTAAATATGGTCAGCTGTTTCTCAGAATGCATTAAGGGAAAATCTGTTCCACCCACGTTAAGAAATTTTTGAAATATTTTGTTTCCTACTTGCTTGTAGTGGGACTCAGAGCTTGGGAAGGGATATTCCTCTTTTACCAGTCTATGAAGGTCTTCCTCAGTCTGGAGAAATTTGATCCTCTGTAAAATTGTTTGCATATTTCATTTACCAGCTTCTTCAAAGATTCTGTCTGCAGTGGATGTATTCTTTCCCAGGACTTGCAGATCTGAGCAGGACTTGCTCTCAGATTTCTCTTTTCAGCTGCCAGTGATGCTAAATACAAAGAGAATAAAGGTGTCTATCAGATGTTCTTGGCCTTCTTCCTGCAAATCACTGGACAATATGGAATAAGCAGCAGCTTGACCAGAATGCAGAAAAGGGAGACCATCAAGCAAGGGGGAAAAAAAAAAAACAAAACTAAAGGAAAATGTGTTCGGGCACAGGAAAAATACACAAGTCAAAGGTCATTAAATGTGATGATGGTTTAGGACAAGGACTTATGAGTGAGACTGGTACTAAATAGGTGGGTAAATAGGAAGGATTGCGATTGAGATATGGAATCAGGGAGGGAATGAGAAAGATGCTGGCACCAAGGCAAAGATAGTACTTGTAAGGGAAAAAAGGAGTTAGAGACAAGAAAAAGAGAAATAATGTGTTTGTAACTGTCATTCCTGTGCCTTGGTATTCCATTGTCACTGCCAAATGACTCTGAATCCTATTGGCCTCATGTGGGTACCTCATTCTCTTCTAATACAAATGAGAAGAGGCTATTTTAAATGAGGAGAACAAGTTATTAATGTATTTGTTAAGACAAATGACAGCGATTAGTGTGGTTCTTACCCGGTCAATGTACAACACAGTGAAAAACAAAAAAAGACGGAGAACAAAAACCCTAAAAACATTCAACTCCTTCCTACAGTTCCCCAAGAGGGACTTTCTGTATGAAAGTTTGCCCTTAAAAAAATGGAGAAATCATATTAAAAATGCATTTGCTACCAAAGTAAAAATATTAAGCACTCAAACTTCTAGAAATGCCAGAGGCATAGGTCTTGTCAGATGTTTATGTAACAAACATCTATACATTGTTCTGTTATACAGAGCACTTGCTAAATTAATATTTTTATTGGATATTGTGAACAATTTCTCTGCTAGGACTAAAATGGGAAATAGAAGTGACTTCAGAGACCAATAGTTTTGTGATGCCAAAAGCATCAAATATTCAGCCAGATTGTAGAGAATGGCCAAGAAAGGGTTTGGCTAGAAATCTCACTGAAATTAAGGTGACACAACCCCCATTCCAGAATTGGAAATGAACAAACAAGAGAACAAAACTATTGGAAATGCTATCTCTTCAAAACCCCAGAATCTAACCCGAAGTGGTTACAAGTTGTAAAAGTTATCAGTTTTTACATCAGCACAGCAAAGATGCAAAAAGTGCCTCTATGGACAGATGTACTCTATATAAAGTTATTCTTTCTGACATAGTCAGGAATTACATTAAATATGGCCTATGGTTAAGCGATGTTTTGTGATATTAGGTACTGCCCAGTACCTAAGCCAGCATGCTGTGTGCTAATGGAGTCCAGGAAGACATTATGTGTTCGTGGCTTAGTCACGGACCTAGGGCTCAGACAGGTTTGAAGCTTCAGTCAAACTGTGCAGAATAGCGGTACAGCTAGAAGGGAGGATTTCATCCCTTGCCATCTCCAGGGAAGAACCTGGAAGCAACATGTAACATTAATATTTGGAATGTATTCCCCCTCTGTGTTTGACTGTTGTCCCATTGTTTGCTGTGGGGCTTGTTTAAGGTATTAATTCAACTAAATGTTAGCTGCCTGTATGCAAGAAAGAGACAAGTACTTCTGATCAATACTTTAAGGCCCACACCGGTGTCATCGCCTCTTGGAGTCTCAGCTCCAGCAAGCTGAGGCAGCCATTTCTCTCAAGCTGACGCACAAAAAGGTGGTCCTAAAAGGCAGTAAGTGAGCCCTTTGTTAAAGAGACCTGAGGTCTCTGTGACTGACCACTGTAGTCAGAGACAGAAGAGGCAGCACTTCCCACCTGATAAGGGAGGCCCGTGAAGGTCTGTCCTGCCACACATTCTTGAAATGTCCCAGCACAGGGGATCTGGAGCCACCTCAGCTGCTCAGTGGGGGTCCAGGTGGTATAAACAGCTGATCTGTGTTGCCTGAGCTCTTAAATAGGTTGTGCTCCTAACAAAGGAAGAAAACAGTCTATGTATTCACCAATGACCACAGCTCCGAAAAAAAGCACTTGCAGGCCGTATATTGCAGCGCATCCCAGTAGGCAATTATAGCTGCGCTTGCCTCAGGTGAGGTCTGAGAATGAGAGGCTGAAGGGGTTCCCCTGCACAGAGGGAGGAAGGCGCTGCCCGCAGGAGGCCCTGCCCTGGAGGTCTGCACTGCCAGCACACCAGGGCAGCACCGACGCTGCCAAACTGTCACCATTAAAAGAACTCTGGCATTGTCTGCCACTTTGAAAACTTGCTCTTATATACAAATGAAATCCATGTAATTAATGTAAAGGCACTAAAGACTGTTTCACAGCCCACCATTGTTTTCATTATAACTCTTAAAAACCCTTACTAGATATACTAAATACTAACTACAAAGTCCAAATGCATCACATCAGCATCCCTGGGAGAGCTGATGCAGTAGCATAGATAGATGCTCGTGTTCTTTGTTTTCTGAGATTTTTGTTTGTTTTGTTTTATTTTGTTTTCATAATTCAAATGGTTTAAATGTTATTAATCTAGATTTGCTGAAAAGGTCTGTGAACCTTTCAAAGAGCCTGGTCCGAGTTTGCAGTTTGTAACAAAACCCGAAACCAGGCAAGTTTCATGTGGTTTTGAATTTCATGGTGAACGTTTCACCTAGATGTTGAAATAGGCTCAAAGTAACATTCCCAGTTTGAAAGTCTGTGAGAATTTCTCATTCAAAAGGATCAGGACTGGTGGCGTTTTAAACAAAGACTTGAATTCATCCGTGTACAGATGAGCTGAACAAGGCCTTCACTTCAGCATAATTCAGACCTTAAAAGAAGGACTTAATACCGTACGTAAGCCTTATGCTGACCTTCTGCACAGAAATGGATGTCAACTCATACATATACTGCATGGCTACTGTTTTAACTCAGGCAATTTTAATGTGGCATGAGAAGCCTGAAGGGAAGAAAAATATAGGTATACAGAATAAAAATACTGACGTTAATGCAATACTAAGAATGTTCTTCACTGGTCAGAAAATTCCAAAAGTGCTGGTGCTCATCTAATAATGCCTTATGATAGTTGTCATTGTTTTCCTACAGCTACAAGTCATGGAGCTCTGTAATTGTGCAAGAAACTCTTTTTTCACTCGAGAGAAAAACTTCCATGGTTTTGGAAAAAAAAAAAAAAGAGAAAAGGAATCTAGATGTATAAAATAGCAAAGACAAAAAGAATCATTTTTATGTTTAGCAATGTGATTTTTAGACCAACCTCATGACCTTGGGACCACGACTTCTTATTTTCAGTGCTTGGTGCTGGCAACACTAGCAGAGGCAATCTGCTGTGTTGCAGATTTCAGCATCAGAGACTACTAAGTTTAATACCTATAGTTTGGTCAAATTAGTGAACAGCAAAGGCTACTGACATATTACCTGCATTTGGAACAGTTGTCTGCTTGCATTAATGCCAAAGCTGCCACTTAATACCGACGAGTTCTTGTAGAAGGGACGATGGGTGGCTATCTGCATAGGTAATGGGGCTGATTCAGGGTATGCGCCCATTGCTCATAGCCAGGCGACACTGAGCGCAGGGAAAAGGTGTCAGAAGAGCATGCTGCAGGCTGGGCCACAGTGGGTGTTGTGGTGGGGATTCTCATCTGCTGGTTGCGCTGGGCGGCTGTCTAAAAGTGATTTCTATAGACTTCTGTTGCTATAGCTATGTTGCGAGTGCTAAAAATAGCTCTCTGTGTCCCAGCATTCAGTTGAACTGTGTTTTCATGTGTATATTTTATTTCAGTTGGGACATAATGGGAAGCAAAAGCAGTTTTGCTAGTATAATCCGTATCTGCTCTAGAACCAGCTCCTTGCTTCAGGACACCTTGTTATTCCACTAGCAGTGCTAGTGTTATCTCTAGCTGTCCAAGCGAGCTAGGAACACCTTCCATATGCTTAATAAACAGAAGGTTGTCTAGCCATTTCACTCAGTCCTTTTATTTCCAATTTCTAGGCACAGCTCTGTCACCTGGGGGCTCAGGCCTCCCAAAAGTCTTCAGCTGGTGAAAATCATTTTGGGTTGACTGAATCACTTCATGGACCACATCAACCAGACAGGCCTTCCTGTCCTCTTTTCCTCTTCCATTACCTTGTAGGATAGGGACAGGCTGAGAGCTCACAGCAGCTTCTGCTGGTGACTACTTCTGAGTTTTATTTAGGCCTACTATATTACTGAAAAGCAACTCAGTCAGGAAAACAGACCATTCCTACTCCTCCAGATGCTAAACCCCAAGGACTGGTCTCCTCTGCCTCCTCCAGAGCCCACACTCCCACTGCATCTTCCTTTTTTACTAAGAGAATTTAACCCATCTCTTCCACATCCAGGACGGACAAACAACCTTCCCAAGCCATCCTTAACTCCTCAGCAGGACCAGGAAGAGAGGAAGTGAAACCGCTCCACGAGGACTCTAAGCCAGAGCCCAGGAACAGCATCCGGACAGCGTGGCTTCTTCCCCGTTAGAAGCAAAGGTAAAAATGCTCCGATATTCCCATCAGGTGTAAAACTAGGGATGTAGATCTGTTTCGTGGGAAGCCCTCACTCCCCTTCCTACAGCTGCAGTAACAGGGAGGTGGGTGCGCAGACCTGCGCGGGGATGGTGTGGAGGGAGCAGGGTGCCTGCGAGTACCGGGCACGGTGGGTCAGCCACGCCAGAGAGAGACTGCATAAGCGGTGTGTGAGGGAGGGCCCAATTTGTGCTGTGTGGCCACTTTATGCCTTTCCTGCCAGCATAAAGAGGCTGTAAAGCCCGTCTAACAGCCCCCCGGGGAATCCCTCTTATGCAAGGGGAGTCCCTGGCAGCTGTGGGCCGGGGTAGCTG
>NW_009614100.1:0-65904 GCF_000690535.1 Cariama cristata | reverse complement strand
CCTACCCCCCCCATTCAGACTTATTTGATAGCTTGGTACTTTTTTGGACTAAAAGAAAATAATGTTTGTGAATGTTCTTTTGTGGGACAACTAAATACTGTTCCTGGTAAGTCAGTTGAAAATGTATAATGAATATATTTTCATGCACATAAGTTATGTGGAAAAAGGGCAATTAAAAATGACCAAATAGCCACATTGTCATATTTGAAGTTGTGGGAGCCCTAAAAACCTCATCTGTAAATGTAAGAGGGAGAGGGTTGGGATGCGATGCTGCTATACTAAACAGAATTTTACATAAAGAAATTATATTCTCTATGCATGAAGCATAGTAGGCACAAGCTATTCAGATGATCTTTTAAAAAAGTATGTATTTCTACAGCTTTTAGGTAATAGAATTGAGATACTGGTGGTAACTGAAGATGTGTGTGATAACATCTCTTTTGTTTATTATGAAAATATTTTAACTTTATGCCAGAGGTGTGGATATCTAACCAAATGACCATTGGTTTGGTTTCCCAAGAATTTGTTAGAAGCATTAAATGCTGCAATTAATATTTCTGGCCTTCAATATGCATGACTGCTTCTGGTAGATGAAGTATATTTGGTCCTTGTTTTCCCTGAGACTACAAAACTTTTTAAGTGTAGCTTTTCTCTAAAATTCTGTGATGGTTTAGGTCTGTTATAAGGAATACAGGTGACAACGGCGGGTCAAAATCATTACCTTGTAAATTGTGTTGGATATAAACTTGACCAGATATTCTCCACAGCGTACTGCAAAGTTATTATTCAAAGCCATGCACAGTATTGCATGTTTGTCTGGTAGACAGGGAGGAAAAAAAAGTTTTGGCATGATGCCTTGTTGCTCAGTGACTGGAGACCAAATTACAGATATGCCTAATTTGGGGCAAGTCTGATTCAGGACAGAAGTGTGTTTTGTTTTTTACTGAATGCTAGCACTTACTAATACAGTTAGGAAATAGGGGTGTCTGATGGGTCCTGCCCCTGAGAAAAAAGCAATACTTGTTGGTTGGCTCACAGGGAATTTATGCATCTTGTTTGTGACAGTGCACAGGTGAAGGACAGGGACAGGCTGCCTGGCACACCTGGTGGCTGCAACCAGAGAACTGGGGATTGAGGCACAAGGCTTTCCATGCCCAATTGGTGACAGGAATAGCAGTGAAGGGAGGCTGTGGGATTTGGTTTTGGTAAGTGTTCATGGCAGATGGGTGAATTTTTGTGTTTTTTTTAGCAGGTTGGTTCTACTTTGTGAAGAGTATGTGTGTGAGTGATGTAGCTGACCATGAGAGAGACCGCTCTGCCAAGGACCTAAGGTCCAAGTCCATCTCTGAACACAGCTGTATGCGTAATATCAGATTGATTTGGGCCAAAGGTCTCCAAAGCCAAGCAGTCAGTAGGAGCTGGGAGCCTGCAAACAGGGGAGTTCCTGTGGTCAGTAGGAAGAACTGAAATATTTGTATATAAATGCTAGGCAGCAGACACCATGAGAGGAGAGTGTGAAGTATTGGTTATAGATGTGAAAGTGAATTTAGAGAGAGCAGAAACATGGTAGGATGGCAGATATGTTTGGAATTCAGGTGTAAGAGTATATGCCTATTCAGGAATGATAAAAATGAAAGCTAAATGGTGGAATTGCACCAGATAGTAATTAAATGATAAGAAGAAAGGACAGCCCAGATTGAGAATAATTTCTTTGGAATGAAATAATTCTAGGGGAAGAGAAGGCTAGTAAATTAATTCTACTGAGGTAATCTAGGAATTTAAATCCTTGGGTTTGGACTTAGATGTGTAATTCTTTAGAGAGAACTACTGCTAAGAACTGTGTCATTGCAGAGACTTATTCTCCAGTTTGTAGCTGGGAAATTAAAGCTCTTCTAACAAGAGCAGGGCCCAAACATTCTTGTATGTTCTGCATGAAATGTTTCTTCAAGTAATTGCTGAAGCAGAAAGTCTAGATACCAGTTTGAAGTGAGGAGGGCATTATTAGAGATGTGGGTCTCAAATAATGTTGAGTATTTGTAACTAGACTCAGATGAAATAGAAGAATAAACAGTTCACTAGTTCTGTAAGTACACTTTTGGGTTTCAAAGAGGACTATTTTAATAAAACAAGATGATCTGTGGAGTGCAGAGATTGAATGGGAAAAAAAGGCCTGGGGATTATTAAAAATAAAAATAATAGAATTAAGAGGAATCTTTACCCTTAGAGGTAAATACTGGAGTTGTAGTGCTCAGACTTATCTCAGTGAATAAGCACATTCACAGTTAGAGATGGCAAAGTCTGCAAGCACTGGGGACTAGGGAAGCAAATTCAGAGAACACTACATAGGAATAGAAATAAAACTGTAAAGATGTCAAGCTGAATTAGGCTTTGCAATAATTGTCAAATGGTAAAAAGTTCTTATTTTTTTTGTGTAAGAAGGCAAGAACTGTGTACAGTGAAAGTGTGCTTGAGATTAAGGATGTTTTGAGTAAGGTCCTCAAAATAAATATTTTGCTTCTGTTTTCAGTAATGATAAGTCACAGAGCAAAACCAAGCTGGTTAAGAGAAATGAACATATGGAAATAAAAGTGATGATAAAGACGTAGAAACATGAACTTGCAAGCTTATTGTGTACATGCTGATGCGATCAGATGGTCTTTGTCCAAAAATTCTGAAACAACTGTTACATAAAATCCTTTGACAAAGAGATATTTTATGCAAATCTACCAAGTCAGAGGTGGAGCTATGATGCTTACATTTGGGAACTGTCATGCATTGATGCTGGCCAGCAGCCAAGCACCCGGGTCCCCCTCACCCCCGCCAGTGGAATAGGGAAGAGTATAGCAATAGCAGAAGTGAGAAAACTCATGAAGGAGAGGGGGGTGGGAGGGGAGCAAGTGACACAAAGGCAATCACTTACCACCTCCCTCAAACAGACTACTGCCCAGCCAGTCTCTGAGCAGCAGCCACCTTGGAAGTAAAACCCCTGTCTCTCCAAAGTCATCCTTCTATGCCAGGTTTTTATTGCTAATCATGAACCTCTACAGTATGGAATATCCTTTTGGTCGGTTTGGGTCAGCTGTCCCTGCTATGTCCCCTCCCAGCTTCTTGACCTAACCCTAGCTTAGTGCTGAGGTGGGATGGGGGGACAGAGTGGGAAAAGAGAAAGGCTTGACTTACGCTCTTCAAGCATTCTTCAGCAATAGCCAAAATATTAGTGTGTTATCAATGTTGTTTTAGCCGCAAATTCAGAACACAGCACCATACAGAGTGCTGTGAAGAAATTTAACTCCATCCCAGTCAGAGCCTGTACAAGGAAGAAGGATCTTGGCAATGCAGACCTATTTGTCTTGACACAGTGGCATATAAGGATTTAGAAAAGATCTTTGAAGGAATAGATAAAGATGTGGAGCTAAATGAAAAAGGGGATAAAATGCAGCGTGGATTTACTAAAGATAGCTCATCACTGTCTAACCTCTTAGCTTTTTTTGATGAGAAAACTGATTTTCAGGCAAAGTAAATGTGTCAGATTTCCTCTATCTGGAGTTCAGTTTAGCTTTGATGTGACAACCCATGAGAAACTGTAGGGTTAAAGGGAATGCTCTTGGGGAGAGTTGGCAATAGATACTGCTCAAAGGAACTTGCGTATAATCGCAGGGAGGAGGGAGGCAAAAAAGCAATTGAATTCTTTGAGAATTAGTCTTTGGACTGGCCTTGTGTTATATTTTCATTAATGATCTTAGTAGAAATATTAAGAGTGTACCGGTAATACTAGGTGGTAATGTAATGTGGAGAGACATCAGAAAGAAAGAATAGTAAGATGTCATAGAGGAAGAATGGCCTGACCAAAAGGACTAGGGTAACTGGCATGAAATAAAATTTTGTATTACAAAATGCAAAGTCATGAACTTGAAATCCGTTGCAAAATCTTTTACTAAGTAGTTAATCATTAGAAAATTGCTGAAGTAGTAGACCCAGGTAATGATGATGAGTTACTGGCATGATGTGGCTACAAAAAAGACATATATTGGGGAAATGTCAGGAGAGGCATTCCCAGTAGTGAGAGAAAAGCATCGTTGCTGCTGCTCCAGACTCTGGTGAGATTTCATGCAAAATGTTGAGTACAATTTCCGTCATTCATGTTTAAGGAATATAATTCAGAACAGAGTTACTAAGCCTATGATGACAGTGAAAGGCTCTATGCAGACCTTACAGAAGATGATTTGGAGAACTTTCTTTTGGGAATTAACTATAGTGTTAGGAAGTAGGAAGTCATACGGTTTTGCTCTCTAAATTTTTTGGAGCGTAAACACCAGGTAGAAAAAGGGACTATTTAAGTTGGAAACTGAGTCTATTCTACTGCAGCAGTGTTTCTGAAAAAGCATTCTGATCAGCATAGTAGGGATAAGAAAATGTTTGGGGTTTTTTATTTTAAGTTAAATTCAGTAACTTTCATAAAAGGGTAACATGGTATAGTGGATCCAACAGGAAAAGATGGGAATTCATATAAATCAGTTATGTAGGTGAGTTTTTTTTTCTTCCTTTTCCTGCAATATTACTGGAAAAACCACTGCCAGCAGGATGTTGGACGTCAGTCACTAATAGTCTTGGAATGGACTGTTGAAAAATCTACTTGAGGCTAGATGATGTCAGTCTAAGAGTAACTTCATACTTTCATACTTTTTAATAGCTTGTGCAATCTTCTTAATATGTGGTTTACTGCTGACAGAGCTATTGGCTATTCATTTCTTTTCGTTTTATATGCAATAAACACTTGAGAAAAGTCATCCCTGAAAAGTTCTGGTGAGGTACGTTGAAGTGGATTTGCAACAAAAGTGAATTTTAACCTTTTTTTTCTGCTCACCAATTAATATGGCTTATTTTTCTCTAGTGATATCTGCCTTTATTTTTCCACTGCTTATGATTTGAAAAGGAACTTATTTTTTGTTTTGCAATTTCAAATTTTTTTGGTTTTTTTGAAGGCCATAAATTGTGGATCCTGTTTCCTTGAAATTACTGCCACTGTCCTAGTTGATTTCAGTTGGTGAGGATCAAGTCCTTCAGGCTTCTGAAAGTTTGAGTCTTGTGTGTTTAATCTTGATTTGATATTTATCACTGTAACTTTTTAGCTATATATTAGTGAAATCTCTGAAGGCACACAGTGGAGTAAAGGTTATATGGCTTTAACTTAAGAATCTGATTGCACTGAAGTAAAACCTCAGGAAAAATGATGTCTTAAAAAATTAACTTTTAAAGAAATAAAAAATTTGAAAGCATAGCAATGCATAATTAGGACCAATTATGTACTTTATCTCTGCATAGTGATACCAATATCAGATTTGTGCTGCTTAGTAACAGCAGCTCCATTATGTATTTTCTTTTTCCGATTCACTGTTAAGGGCCTCTCACTTTCCCTTTGATACTTCAGAACTTATTTAGCCAATTAAGAGTGGAATTTAAACATGAGTTTTCAGATACAGCCAAGGCTGCTGAAACAGGAGATTCTTTGAGAACATGTCAGATTGATGTATTTGTTTCATATTTAGTGTCTGCAATTATAAAAATAATCTCTTTACTAGCCTTTATTTTGCCTGATCGTATCTATGTAACTCTGCCATGTTTTGGCAGACTATAGCACATTAAAAGCTTTAGAAAGTAAGTTTAAAATCTAAATGCAGAGAGGTAACCATGACTGAATTACTCTCCTGGGAGGAAAATGCTCTTAGAGTGCCTATTGAAATCAGCATTATCATTTCAATACATGTCAAATATGAGTCATTTCCTAGTTTAGGCAAAATTTCTTTATAAATCTTTAAATCTTCCAGTTCTTTCAAGAAAAGGTTAAAGTACTTATGATTTAATGAGACCGCTTTACATCATAACTGTTTGACTATCAAGAGAAAACTTGTCCTTTCCAATTTGTGAAATCCTTTTATTTACTGCACCAGTTTTTGAATATTTTAAAATTTATATTAAAAGCAAAGAACCTGAGACTTAAAAGCAGGGAGGAAAACATTTGTTCTATACACTGTTTGTGCATGTATTACTAAATACAAGGTGTTTTAAACTGTATATTCCCTAAGTTTAGTAAGAACCTGTGAAAGCAAGAAAGCATTTTAATTTAACAAATCGCTTTGATGTCCTGTTTGGAGTCATCGCTTACTATCTATTAGGAGTGGTTTGTCAGTCCCAAGAAGGGAGAGTTGAGTTTGCATCAGTTCTACATATTATAGCTTCTTGTCTATTAATTGCAATTGTGTGTTGAAAATATTTAGGAGGATGCAGTCTGTCCATATGGTTGGTGCTATACTCCCAACAGACAGCAGAAATAAAACACATGCTACAGTCTGTATAATGTGTTTGAGCGTCTGTTTAGAGAACTGTTCATAGAAACAATGAGCATAGCTCTCTTGGCAACTGGTTCGTCATTTAATCTGCTATGGTTGCAGGCCATTCAGATACTGCTGCTGAACTTGCAGCCTTGTAGTTTTTTGATATTGGTAACTTTCTGTGCTGCATCCAGAAATCCTACTGTGGTGCTTGCCTCTTCTTGTCCTGGTCCATGGGTACTGGGATGTTGACTGTGTTGATTTGAAACCTCTTTGTTGTTATAACTTCAGCTCCTTGGGAAACTGGGATATTTCTAAGATGCCTCTGTCTTCTCTTCACTTATACTGTCTCTTAAACTACTTCCTTTATTGCCTGAATATGATTTCAGGTGGATTCTTGCATATTTGCAGATTTAGAGTTCTAACGGCTACCTGGGAACACAAAAAAGGAACTTCATCTGGGCCAAGATTTTAATTTCAGGGAATGCCAAAAATACAGGTTTTGTTGATGTTATTACGCTTCTGGAAATTGTGAATTTTTTCAATTGCAAAAGCAAATACCATTGAAGTCTGCCCAGACCCTATATTTTGTACCATAGGAATGGAATTAAGCCTTTGTATGACTAGTACTGGGAGGAGGGTAGTATTGAATGGTTTACAGGATCTATGCCTGATTTGCCTGGAGAGTTTCAGATGAGATTTGAAATCCATCAAGTTTGAATTTGCTTTACAAGCAGTTTGTTTCCTTATACAAAAACCTGACAGCCAATTAAATTGTATTTTTAATAATGGAAGCACTGTTAAGAATGATTTGTCTTTTCCCCCCTCCCCAGTCTCAAATCTTTAAATGTCCTGCAATTCTTAAGTTTGTATTACGGCGTCTGGTGCGTTTTTACTTTTTTTATTTGATAGATAAAAAATGAGTAGTGGTCTGTGGTATTCTAGAAGGGGAGGTGGTGGTAATTAGAAAATAATTTTCAGTCTTCCTAAGCAAACCATAACTTTGTTTTTTTTATGATAATTAATAGCTGTGAATCGAACTTCTAGTGACCATAGTAATATGCAATACATCTATTTCTGTCATGTGTAGTTACAGTACCTAAAATATAATTTGTAAGCATATTTTTTGGTGGAAAAAATTGTTATTTAATATTGTAGTGGCATGTGAATCTAAAAGGTATATCGTACCATATGGAAGTAGCTTGCCTACTTCTTTGAGGAGAACATTTTGGAAGGTAAAGAAGAAATGTTCTTCAGGTGTTCAAATTCAATATTAAGGATAATAGTAAAAATTGCATGACTGGAATTAGAAGAACTGAGAAAGGTGTGTGCTGTTTAACAGCATCCTGCGAATTAAACTGTGGTCATTACAATCAACTGTTTTCAGATTGCTAGCAATCTGGAGTCCTGCTGGGAGAAACAGAAGCAAAAAAAAATATTGTTTGAACTAGGTAGCCTTTGATTCAGAACTAATCTCTTAAATACATGTTTATGTTCTACCACTTAAGTGGATTCACAGATGTGTATTGCAAGGTGTAATTTTAGGTACACTTCTGCAGCTGTATGACTGCTCTTCCATTTGTATGTTTGTGTGCCCTTGAATTGTGTAAGGAGCAAATTTGGGAGGGATTTGGAAGTAGCTACGTGTACTTGATATAGCTGTTGGTATAAAACATTAAGATTACATTCACAGGGTAAGTCTACATTATCAATTTTGTGTATAGGAAGGGTTTGTTTTGATACAGGTTTGCCTTCTGTCTATATGGAGTCTTGTGTTACTGAAGAGCACTGCTGATATGCTTGAATTTGATTCCTTTTTGGGGAGACCAAGCTTGAAGTTGTACACTAGAATATCACCATTTAGGAGCACACTATTTGCAATGTGTGCAGAAGGTCCTCCAGCAGTTAGTTCTTGGCATACACAGTGTGTGAGCAGAAAACTGGCAACTCATTTGAACTTCTTTGCTGGTCAAGGTGGATCATAGACATTGAACCATGGTCCTTCACTCTTCATGCTGTGTGAGTTGCTAAGTAGATGTTTTCGCAAGATACTTGAAACTTCTTTGATAAGTGTCTGCAAACTTAATACAGCCAAACAGAACACCTTCTGCTTTTCCTGGTTATTGGAAAAAAAAAGTAATCACTATATTTGGTTCAAGTTTCTGTAGCTTAAAGATGGAGATTTAAGTCAGAAATCTGATCAGGAAATGGAAGATGAAACATTCAGATTGTCCTTTATGCAACTTCCATCATTTATGTGTGAACTCCCTTATGTACATCTTACATTAACACCTGTGCATGCAGCAAATGGAAGATGACATAAATGACATCCTGTACAGTGCAAAATCCATATGTACTGAAGACAGTCCATAGGAGGAATCTTCTAGTAAGTCTTTGCATGTATCATTTTCTTGTGGAAGCAAGGACTATTTTCTGGCACTGAACAACTTGTTGGCTTGGCTGGAAAGTAGTGAGTTCTGGGGTGGAAGAGGGGGAAGAACTCCTCCCGTCCATGTAACTCATTCCAGTACCTCAGCTCAATAATGCCATAATTTTTGCATCACTTAAGGAGTGCTGTGTTGGTTTGACAGTCTGTCTAGATACTCTGTCTTTGAGTATGAAAGAAGAGTAGATGCATAGGAATAGCTTTCTTTGAGATGCATCACTGATCTGTTTTCTGACAACCAGTGGTTTTTGAAGCTTCTTAAGCTAGACTATATTGAATAGCCATGGAGTGACCTATTTTTAATTTAATAGTCTAGTTTATAATTTATATTTTGGTATTGCTGGTAGCTTGTGGCAAGGAGTTCCTCATGCAATTATGGCTGTATGAAATTATTCTTTATTTTAAAGCTGCTGTCTGCTAATTTCTTTTTGCCTATTTGTTTTGTCAGTTGCTTTCCATTTATCATTCTCATGCTATTTGATGTTTTGGTTATAGAACTTGATTGTGTGTTATAATTGTTTATAAACTGGATCTCTCCTTATATTGTAGCCATTCTGCAGTTTGGTCATCTTTACTGATATTTTCTGAAACCATTGGGGTTATACTATTATAATTTTGGGGATGCAAAGTTCAGAACTCCACTTGTTGTTCCAGATACTTTGCACCATAAATTTTGAGACAATGAAGTTTTGTGGTTTTGTTCTTTGTTTCTTTCCCAATAAGGAATGTGTTTCCTTTTTGCCATTGAGCATTTTGCTCATTAGTGGTTGACTATCTACAGTCACCCCGAGACCACTTTTTCTGAGCAGTGATGGTTCAGAACTTAATGTTATGTTTACATAGTTAAGAATGTTTTATCATGTCTGCTACTTTGTGGTTAACACATTTAGTCTGCTACTTTATTGCCTGTTCCTTAACAATTTTGAGATCCTTTTGTAACTTTGAAGTAAGCTTTGACTTTTACTGTCTGGATGTATTAAGTCCATCCTTTTCCACCTCACTAACCACTGATTTCAAGCCTACGCAAAATGTTAAATAGCAGAGATGGCTGGAGTTACCTACTTATAAACTTCTGCCTATGTGAAATGTGGCCATTTAATCTCTACTGAGTTTGAAACCTTTCTGGAAAGCCAGTGTATTCTATTGGTCAGTTCTTCCTTATCCACGTGCATCTTAAGTACTTCAAAGAACACAAAGTTGGATCTTGATTTCCTTCCACAAAAGCTGTGTTGCCTTTTCCAGTATACAATGTTTATCCAGGTGCTTTTCCGACCAATTCACCCTGTATAGACTTGGTTTGATGGATTATCAGAACAATTAGTCCAAGACCTGGTCATGCATTATGTATATAATTTTAATTTCTGCATTATGCTTTGATCTGTGCAGGGCTAACTGAAAATTGCATTTTATGTTTCTGATGCTTTTCTCATCTCCCATTGAATCTGAAGGTGCTGTCGTTTCTTTTTTGCTTTAAAAAATGGACCGGAATACCAGCTTCTGTAGTATATTTTAATACAGTTATCTCATTTACTTTATCAAAGTTTGAACTTTTTTTTAAGGTATAGCAACACTTTTTCAGTGGTATCGTCTGTGTAACTCCTGACATTCAGGTTCAAACTTCTTAGACTTTAGATTTCAAAGATAGGCATATCTTGTCACAGTCTACACGTGTGCTTAGGACATTTTTTATGATACTTTTAAGTTATTTTTTCCCTAAACTTGATTGGATTCTTTCGTAATTTGATAAACAAGTAAACTGGCCCTATTAGGGTGTAGGAGAAGCTTACCCTTCTTTGATTCTATCTATTCCAGAACAGTGTCTCAATTCCAAATTGACCTAAATATTTTTCCACTCACTGTTTATTTGGTTGTGTGCAGAATCATGCAACCTTGCTTGTCTGACCCATTGTGATACCGGCAGCATTTCAAAGAATGGCACTCATTTTGATCTTCTGCCTCCTGAATTAAAGCTAAAATATTTCCCTATTAAACTTCACTTCTCCTTTCCAGTGGTATTTACGTGTACCCTTGCTATTGACTGCGATTGTAGATGACATATATATCTTGTGAGGTTCATCGTTGTTGCACCTGTAGACCAATCAGCATGTGATACTCCATGGCAGCGCAGATTAAACTATCAATATCACTCCTAATCTGATATTTCAGAACTGCAAGCTTCTGCTTCTTTCCACTGACATTCTTACCCTGAAGGTTCATCCTCAGTACTCAGAGATGTGCTTTTCCTCTACCTTGATGACCAAGTCCTATGAGATTTTTGTGGTTCTTGGAGTCAGGAGTAGTCAAAAGAGTGTCTTATCTCTCTGAGCTTCTCTAGGTGGCCTGATTAAGTCTTGATAGTAGATATTCTGTTTCTTCAAGTTACTACCTACTTGTGCCTTATGCCTCTTGTCTGTAAGGCGGGTAATTATGTATGTAACAGGTCGGTAAACTGCATTAACGCTCTTCTGCTGGACTTCTAAGTGAATTTTATTATATTTGAAGGGCTTTTATTCTTTTCCTTAAATTGTGTTTGAGTGGCTGAGGGAGCTGCTGCATAAACTTTTTCCTTTAGCTTTTTTTCCAAAAATAAGCTACCAACACACAGTCCTCCTAAGTCAGGTTTGGTCTATGTTTAGTTAACAGCACAGTTTGGATCTCCTGCAAAACTTTACTGGTAAGATGCTTAGTAACTGGAAAAAAGCAGTTATCACAAAGTGAAAATTGAAGCTTACAGCGAATTGTCATCAAAAAATGTTGGAGAGTTAGAGTACAAAGGAATAGTTGAATGACCATTTCTAAAGGACTTTGTGATGTAAGGAAGAAAGCAGGGCACAGAGGAGGAGGGAAGGGCCTGAAGTAAGGTTGTTGGGAGGAATATGAAAGGAATCAAAGGCAGAATTTTGTGGATCCTTGACCATGAAGAGAAACTAAGCCTTGAGAGAAAAGATGAGACTTTATTTGCAAAAATCCCTTAACTGGATACATGGAATTTTTGTGGCAAGGCATTCAGAGGACAAGAATAATTCCTTTCTTCTTATGTAAATCACCTCGAGAAGACAGAGGCATGGATTTTCAACCTTCTAGTCCCAGCAGAGCTCTTCAGCTGTTGTAGAACCAGTGGATTCTTGCATTGAATTTGGGAATGACTTACAAGTCCCAGTACTGAGCAGTGAAAAGTGGTGCAAAATTCTTCACATGTAATCAATTCAAAAGACTAAAATTTAATATACAGCTGATAGTGTAATACAGGGTTAATAATGGTACATTAGTAACAACTCCCGTCATTTGTTGTGGGTATCTGCTTATTCTTTTACTAGCAAAGCACAGATACTTTATTCAGAAGGCATGTTTCATTTGACATCTCCATCTCATCCCTAATTTACATGATTACAAGTAGTTCAGGAAAATTCAGAATCAGTGGTTGTGCTGTATTTTAAAGGGGGGGGAGGGTGGCAGAGAGAAAATGTGCATTGTTATGAGATTATCTAAAATGTACTTCCAGACCTTTTGTTTCAATTAATTTTGGCAAGTCTGTGTAACTGGTTTAGCTGCTAAAAAGCAGCTTGTTGAATCCTTAATACTTGTCTCCTTTCATGTTACTATAGTGATCATCAGATCTTGGATCTGATTTGTTCTGTGACTTGGGGAAAATAGAGTCATTATGCAGCAAGAAAGCAGTTGTTCTCCATGTATTTTCAGATCTGATGACTAGGATCCTCTTATGTTTTATTGTTTGGAACTCATTTGCAGCATAAGGGTCACTTGTTAAACCTTTCCATGGAAAAAGAACAGAGATTGATAGATGGTTGAAATAGTAGTTAGAGCAAAGCTCATTTGTATTTACTTTAGTTTTTAACAGAGTCTGTATTTGCAATTTTCAGCTCTCAGGTTCTCTCTCCCGCTCCTCTTCCCAGATGTGTTTATTCTGTCCTGAGGAACCAGTAATAGATTGATAGAGCTCTACTGACATAGACAATAAAGAATATTTTCCATTGGTACAGTGCTGGTTGGGGTAGAAAGTGGCAGAGCTGTAGTTAACCATTTTAATATTACTTCGTACTGCTTAAATACTTGTGCAATACTCATCAACAGATTAAATGAAGATTGCCGATCCGTAATTGGGAATGCATACTCTGTGGCAGAAGGATCACTAATCTCCAATTCAACTGTTTATTTTAAAATGGTTTACTTAGTATTTTAAAATACTAATTCTTTAAAAATAATTTCAAAAACTGTCTCCTTTTGTGTCAATCTTTCTTTATCTTTGGCCTTGTTTATCGGTTAATTGACAGTGTAGGTTATGTCACTTAGTTGTTAACACAGTACTAAAATTACCCTGTCCAAAAAGTTAATGACATATATGATTCTTATTTTGCATCCTTCTGCTTGCTGTTACTTGCATTTTTGCATCTTGAAGGCTTTATTTGTGAAATAACTATTAGTTTTTCTTAAACCTGTAAACCATCTTATGGATCAGTCTACATTCCAGTTGCTTTCAGATTTCCTTGTTTGGGGTCAAATTTGTATTAATACATGGCTTGTTCTTGAACAGAGTTAATTACTTCAGGAGCACTCTAGGGTTCCATGTTTTTCTTCATCCTGCCTTTTTTTTTTTAATTTATGTTGTTCTTCAGGGAATTCAAGCTGAACTAGTGGATCTGTGCACCAAAAGAAAGACTTGGATTGAAGGAAAACCATTTCCTGTTGAGAAGGGATTAATATTGTAGGAGATAGTTAAAAAGAAAAGTAAAGGAGGGCAAAGAGAAAAGCTAAATATCTTTCATACAAATGCTAGGAGCGTATGTAATAAAGCTGCTGAATTGGAGTGACATGTTTTCAAGGATAAGAAAGATATTACTGGAATAAGAGAGACAACCAGGAAAATGAAGGGGGATTTAAAATGCCAAGATACACACTTTTAGTTGAAGGGAGAGCTAATATAAAGCTGGAAGAGTTGTAACAATATTGCTGAGGGATGATACTCAGTCTGCGGTGGGAAACACTCCTGCTCTCCCCCATGCCTTCTTTTTGCTTCTTTTTAGACTAAGCTCACTGGTTTGCATACAAGGTAAGGACAATTAGTGCAGTTGTGGTTCTTGGCAGTTGCACTAGACTTGCAGGTGATCAGAAAAAAAAGCCCAAGTGATAAAAACATTTAAGACATAAAATGTGTCCCTAAGAAAACCAGAACTTTGATTTGAATAATGCTGGGATATTGAAGAGGAGAGTAGGAAGAGCGATTGTTAGAGATCGGTTAGGATATTGACTGTTTAAAACTACAAATGAGAGCATGTTTCTACCGTTGCTGTAAAGTTGCTACCTTTATACTATTGTTGAAACAGTATAGAATATCGTTACTGTTATCGTGGAAAGATTGCAAATATAAATCTGTATATGGAGATAAGAAACAAAATCAAATGATCATAAAATCATGAAATTTGAAATGGTTGTGGGATGGTGCTATGTGCTAGACAGAGGAAGCAGCCCTAAAGTTATTGATTTTAGCAAAGCTAACTTTGAAGGAAAGCAAAATGCTCTCGGGACTTTTGCCTGCAATCCTGTGATGAATGGGAAATCCACTCCACACAAGTAGAGAGTACATAGTGTATAAAACGCGTAGAGAGGCTGCAATTAAAATTCATCCCAGTTAAGTCAAGAAAAGGAAAGGCCGATATGGGCCTGAGGCAAAAGAAGGAAAGGCAAAGAGACAACTTGCCCCTCCCGACCTTATGCTTTTTCCTTCCCCTTCGCTGTTCTTTACCATTTCTTCTACTGTCCCTTTATCCTCTCCAGCCCTTCTGTTTTAAGACAGTTCTGTCACTGTGGTCCCCTGATGAGGTTTCTTCCTCAAGTCTCTGTTTTTGGTACACTGGATTTCTCAGAGCATGGGCATAACTGTTCAGAGTGCTCATAACATGGGTGTAAGTCTCTCTCCCCCTTCCCCTCCCAAATACTTACACTGTGCATCCCCTTAAACATGATTGCAAGATGTATGTAGTAAATACATTTCCTCTTCCCCAACTTCCTTTATCTATTTGTGGCTCTGAGATGATTTCTGTGCACTGTATGGTGAGGGAAGGAATGAGGCAGCAGGAGCTGGGGAAGGCAAGCCGCTGGGTACATAACTCATGTAGACAGTTGGGGCTATGTGAGAATTTTTAGAAAAAGACACTATGCTGTACTGGAGCATCTACCACTGAAATGGCAGGAGTTCTCCGAGAGAAGGGGCAAACAAGCACGTAGGTGGTTGCAGGTGGTGTTCTTTTGTGCAAAGTTAGGACACAAATCAGGTCTTCCTTTGGGACCCAGTATGCAAGATGCTTTATTGTCCAACATCCCGCATACACACGTTATCAGACATCTTGTTTCAAGGTGTAAAGAACAGCTGTGAGGAAGAAAGTAAATTTAACACATTTGAGGTCTGAACCTTGGCAGGTGTAAAATAGCATTGCTGAAGCTGAAGGCAGTTAATAGTAGCTGAGAATCTGACCCCTTAACTAAAGCAAACAGTTTGAACAAATTTTGATCTGGCATTTTATTTTTAAAAGACGAACAAAGATGATAATGGCAAAAGTGGATTTCAGAGAGATTTAATGGGACAGTAATGAAAGATCAAGTGGCCTTTTTCTGCCAGTCAATCTGTATTCTGTCGTCTTTTTTCAACAGTCAATCTATGTTCTCTTTCTCTTTAAGTTGCAGTGATTTGTTAACTGCAGGAATTGGCAACAGGCAGAGAGGATGACCATGTGGTCTTATGGCATCCAGCTGATGACCAGTTTTAGAAGGTGGTATGAGGGATCATAAACGTTTAGTTCCATGTGTATTCTGATGATAGTTGCATCTGTATTTAAAGCTTTCTGTCACTGAAGCACTCTTGGTGTTGTCAGATGTCTATTGGACTGGATGAGCTGCAACTTCTTGCAATTGAATATCAATAAGACCAAAGCAATTTTGGTTGATTCATAGCACCAGCTTAAGCATATTCACTTGCACAGATTACATTTGACAGATAGTTACCTTCAGCTGAACTCCGTGGTTAGAAGCCTTGGTACACTCTTGACAGTGAGCTTAGAGCTGATGCCTTATGTTTATTTCATATCCTGTTTTTGCTTTCCTAATACTGCATGTGTATGTCTACATTTAAATAAATTCACAGCTGAAGTACTAGTCAGTCCACTTGTTATCTCTGGACAGAATGTTGTGACAAGTCAATTTCAGTATTTAAAAACTAGTGATTTTTCCCACTTAGGCAGTTTTAATTTCAAAAGCCATCTAATTGAGAAATTTTTTTTTATCAGGAACTCTTGGAAAAGTGTCTGTCAAAGTCTTAACAAGAGTAAAAGAAAGAAAAAAGTAGAGGATAAAACCAAAGATGAAAAAATATTATTCCTTTTGGAATGTTTTCCTGGTATTCTACCAGTTTGCTAGCCAGTTTGTAGGAAAATACGTTCAACATAGATGTTCTTACCCTGTTATATTAGTAAAAGTTAAAATACTCTGGATTCTGCCATGAGATTATGCACAGTATCATCAAATACTTACATGTGTGCGCATCCCCTATAAATCTTGTAAAGACAGACATCTTTCCGAGTCTTTTCTTGTAATGGTCCTAAATTAGTCTGGGTTAAAATACAGTTTAATTCACTGATCTGGTTAGTTGATCCTGCTTATGGTGAACTTAAATGTATTGAAACGTCATTTGGAGCATACCGAAGAAGAATTAAACTTTTGAATTATTTCAAACCATTTCCCTGTGCAGAGTCTTAGTCAGCTTAAAACAGCATCCTGATTTTGAAGAAAAATTCAGTGATTTAATGCCAAATAGATTGTGTGTATATGGTTTCCACTCACATCTTCAGTTCCTGTTTTTAAAGGCTGAAGGTGATTTTCTTATAGAGCTTAAAGAGGTGCTAAAAGTGAGATTTTGGAGTTTCTACTTCCTTCTCTCAGTGAAGAACGCAACATCCTTGAATTTTGATATGAATGAACTAAAAAAACCCACCTTAATAAATTTGAACATTTGTAGTTGCATATTTTGGCTGGCTTGGCACACACTGGTGAGATGGCAGAATTGCCTATATTTCTGTCTACAGTTAGATAATAAATCTCAGCCTAGAACTATTATGTTGGCAGGGCTTCCTTCTAAAAAATGACAGAATGGTTGGAAGTAAAGGAATCTCCCCTAATCATGACTGCTAACTTAAGCAGTTTCTTTTTAAAAATCATTGTAAGTAACAGCATGGTCAGGGACTTAATTAAGTCAGTGGTTGCAATGAATGGCCCCAAGCCCTCTTTGTTTTCTTCCTCTAAAATGCTCTTTGGCCTGGGAACCAAAGATGTGTGAAAAGCATCACATGGAAGCCTTCATAGATGCCGAGTTGCAGCTTGCCTCCGTCGTCTTTTGTGCTCTTTTCCTTCAAGGCTGCAGTCAGGTTGCTTCAAAGGCTTGAAATACAGAGGAGCGGGTAGCAGGTTTGGGTTTGCTCAGAGGTGCAGAGTTCTTAAAGCTTAAACTTAATTTTTTTGCCAGGTGAGGGTAGTATAGGATCTGAATATGGAAACACAAGAATTTAGAAATGTGAATAAAGTAATTTAGTAGCAGGTGTAACAAATTTTGTTATGTGCATATCTTTGCATTTGCTGTAAGATAATGGGCAAACAATCTAAAAACAGCATTGAAGATTTTGAGCAACTGTAATGGCTGTATAAGAAAGTACTCCTTTTCTCCTGTACTTGATAAGAAAGAGAAAATGCATTTGAAATTGAGAGAGGGTTCTAGCTGAAGCAGCACCCAGCTCACTTTCTTTAATTTCCACACCCCTTCCTCCCCCCATCCTCTCTGTCCCTATTAACATGGTTATTAGCATCTTTTTTTGGTCTGTTTGAGAACAAGATCCCAGACAAATTCCTCCTGACATATTCTTGTTCTCATATGTTCGCTACATAAATTCATTATCTCTTGCCAAGCTTCAGATCTGCCAAGTTCCCTCTGTGTTGTCTCAATTTTCATTCTGAATAAAAAAATTAAAATGCAAAGAGCAGAAGACTAAAAGTGAACTCTTTTTATCTTAGGGTTGTAAGTTTTGTCTCGGTGGGGGTGGGAGGGGTGGAGGGAAGAGCACAGGAGATTTTGATGTGTGTAAGACATCTGCCCAAACATCCCTAGCAATAATGTCATCACTGCAAAAATGCAGTTGCACTACAAAAATGTATGATTGTGCTTATTCCTGAATTATCCATTCAGCTAAGGTTTTAAATTTGGGTTAGGCTGCAACTGGTATGTTGTAAGGAGAGATAAGCGATATAAGACTGTGCGAGCAGGCTGTGTACCACTGGAGTAATGTGTGGAACAGGAGGTGGTTGAGTGTGGTGTGGAAACCTGACACATCTGCAGAGGTTGAGCTGTGGAAACTACCGCACCTCTTTATTTTCTAAAGCAGTCATAAGGTGGCTGTTGGAGAGATTACCTGAAGGCTTGAAAGGAGTAGAGGAATTTGGGGATAAACCATTTATTTTGTTCCCTATTTGTATTAATGTTTAAGAAAAATAGTCTTTGGGGCATAGAATCTGCTCCCACTTGTATTCACTACATTTTTTTGTGTTTTTTCTTTTTTTTTAAAAAAAACACTAAACATAAGTGGTAGATGAAAAAAGAGAAGTAAAAATTAGTAGAAGAATGCAGAATAAGAAGAATAAGGGAGAATTGGGGGGTAGGAAATAAGCCTTTGAGGTGGATGTTCAAGATGTGTAAATTCTGCAATTTATTCAGTGAAGGAAGGTGTTGAATTGTGGCAGAAAGTTGTCCGCTGCTTCTGGTGCATCAGTTTAGGGGCACATAAATGCCTAGATTTTTAAAAATATGTAAAATGCAGCATTGTGGGTTTTGGTTGCTAGCTTTGCTTAAGTCACAGCTGAAAGTAAACTTGGAATCATGCTAATGGTTTCATCCTACTTTTTCCCCAAAATTCCATTTGTCCACTTTGTTGCTTAAGTCCATGTCACTGACCTTTCCTCTTTACAGAAATTCACTTATGAAATACTAAAGTTGTGTAGAAACCTTTGTAACTGCAGCTTCATCAAGATTTGCAGTTATGCAAGAAAACACTGAAATACGTACCTGTGTGTGTCTCATATCTTTGATATGCAAAAGCCCTTTACTGTATCTCTTATTAACTGTTACACTTTTGTAGAGTAGAGATGTGAACCCACATGTCCCCCAGTGGTAGAATATACCATATATCTTTATATGAGCAGGCAAAACCAGCATATTTAGACAGGCTGAAGGTGAGAGATTTTTATGCTCAAGTTTCTGATTAGACCATTATAGCAGCATCACTAATTCCCCTCCTTCCATCTATTGTCTTCCCTCGTCTGTTGTCATCAGTGACCACTGTTGATTTGTTGACTCTATTAAAGTATTCAAGGAAGCCACAGACCTGTCATTTTGGTCATAACCTTAATCTGTTTTCTCACCTTGGGAGAAAATGTGTTAATACACTGTCTGTTTCTATAGCATGAACTCATTGAAAAAGTTCCTGATACAACAAATATGCAATATGTTTAGAAGAAAAAAAGGTTTTCTGAATCTGCAAGCTATGTTTAGGTAGCAACTTTTATAAAAACCATGTAAAATTAAGTGACGGTAAGCAATTGTAACGGTATGTTGTATAGTAATTTTTGAGCTAGATGAGTCACAACTTTTGATTTCTCATAATCTCTGATTCCTCATTATTTCTGAATGATTAAGCAAATCAGTTATGCTAACTTCTGCATTCATTTACATCTTTGTAAAGCCTGTGTAACTTTATTGATTCTCGAGTTACTTTAGCTTTTATAGCAACTAAGGGGAGGGGTCATTTCTGCCAGTTTGCTGATCTGGAAAATCAGTGGAACATTTTTTTTTGTCTTACAGGTGGATTGTAGAGCTACCTAATTACTCTTCATAAAGCACTTTAAAATTCTTCATATTGTGTATCGCCTTCTTTATAATACTAAAATTACTTCTATTTCTGAGAAACTTCTTACTGTGCCAATACAGCTTATTGGCTATTATTACAGACTTGAGTTTTCTTAGTTTATTTTTTGTTCACTTATTTGGAGGAGAATTTGCTTGTTTTCTCATACTTGAGAAACAGGCTTTATGTATTAGTTTGTATTTAATTTTTCAATTTAGCTTGCATTTGCAGCTAGCTAAATTTGTGGTTTTTTTAACTTAAAAATTAGCATGCTTTTTTTTTAGTTCTAGTTTGAAGATACCTAATGTTTGGAAGAATCTTGTTTGCTGTCTGATATGTACCATAGATCCCTGAACTGCTTCTTTTTTGTCTTTGAAAACAGTGATATCCATTACATGTATTGAAATGTATTCCATTTCCTAGTATTTATTTGAAGATGAATTTTTGGTCCTTGTCCTTGTTTTGTGTCAGTCATTCTTACCCCTGCTGTGTAAGACTTTCTTGGGTGGTATAAATAGCCTTAAGAGCTGAAGTTACAGTTGAAATGTTTGCCATCACTAAGTTGGCTGGATAACTAAATAGGCCAGGGTTGGTATCATTTGGCTTGAATGACTGGAAAAGATTTTTTTCTTTCATTTTTGGTGCCAGAGTTCTCTCTATTGTGGAATTCCTCATTTATGGTCTGCAAATCTGGGAAGAAATCCATCTGGTTTATTCATCTGTCTTGCCAGACACTGTGCTCTAGTTATTGGAACAATAGATGATGAGAAGGAACTTTAAGATTAAATTGTATTTTATGATTACTAGAAGCTATGCTGAATAAGAGTGAAAAGAATGTATATTTAACCAGTAGAAGAGATTAATGTTTTCTTGAAGTAAGTCCCCTTAATTTATCTGTAATATTTTAATGTCTTTCCTGTGCCATTAAATATTGGGATGGGAAAGATAACCTAAAGGGAAAGATTGCACTTACTAAAACCTAGGTGTATCTTTGAAGCATAATTATAAATTCTAAAACATTTGGGGAAGAGACTACTGCATCTTTTGGTTGTGTCATTTAGTGCAGTGGAGTGTTGATCTCTGGTTAGTGATCTTGAGCTCTGTATGACATATTTAGGTAATCTTTATTGTCTTTTTAATGGAACATAAAGGATTCTTTTCCATGTCTTTCCTTCCTATCTTATTTATTAGAAAGAATTTTGCACAAAGTATGTGGGTAGTATTAATATTAGGACTTATTTTTAGTGGAAAAATCTTACTGATGCAAAAAGATCATAGTGTCCAATGAAGAATTAACTTGCTTAACTTACTCAGTTCGACATGGAAAAGACTAAAATTGTCTTGGTTGCCTTGTATATATGTAACAGGACTTTTCCATGACAGGATTATTAATGTGTGTGAAGAAAAGTGTATGTTGCTTACATGTGCAAGATATCACACATGTATGTTGCAATGTAATATGTGCATGTGTTATTACCTGAAAGCCAAAACTTTGGGGTCTCACAATTCCCCCAAATTGGTTTTGACTTGGAAAGTGCCATAGTAGCTCAAAAAAGGGGAAACAATATAACTGTATCTTAATATCCAGAATGTATTCTACCTCTGTTAATGAAGAGGAATATTAGGCTTTTTTTTGAAAAGAGTATTGGTGATTTTTATTGAAAAACTAAGTATTTTTATTATACCTGTTGTAGTGTTTGTTTATACCTGTTATACTATTTCTTTTTATATATATTAATTATTTATTATACATAGAGATAACACTACAGTTCAAGGCTTTAAAAAAAAAAGAGAAAGAGAAAACCACAGTATTCTCGAATCAATCTATACAGTGGGTGCCTTTGGGGGAAGTACAAGTTTTTGCATTCAAGGAGCAGCTGTACAAAATCATGCAAAAGAAATCCATGGAAAGCTACTAAATATATAGAAACCAGGGCTGGCTGATGAAGTCTCTGAGCTGCCGGTAGTTTTAGGCTCAAAGAGTATTCAGGTGCAGTATCATACATGCTTACCATGCTCCTGGGTGCTCCCCTGCTGCTGCTTTTTGCCATAGTTAGTCCCTTAGTCTTAGCCAGTACAACTGCTCTGAAGGTGCAGTATTTGGCTGTGATGCTGCTTTTTTTGCCACACAGATTACTGCAATACAGTGGAAGTTTCTGTTAGCATTTAATTCCTGAAAATACTGGCTTTTGTTTACACAACAGCTCTGCCTGATCCAAACCAAGTGGCAAAATTAATGTTAAATTTCATTGTTATATTTTCATGGGTAGGATCTGAGTAGCACAGGTCTTCATGTGAGAACAGTTGTAATGCCTTTTCTGTCCCTATCTTATTTTACAAGCAGTAGCTTGTGCTTCAGTGTGTCCTCCTTCATTCTGCACTACAGTGACCCACAGGGTGAGGAATTTTTCCTAGGTAGGAGGTGACTGGATTTCATATTGCTGGCTCTGGGCAATTTGCTTGTGACAGAGGACCGTAAGAGCTTCATTTGGGATGCACTGAAGGAACTTGCCTATCAGCTCATTGCCCCAGCACCTCTCATCTTTGAAACTCTTCTGGATCATAACAAGAATGCTATTAGAGGAAAGATTATGGATATCTTTCACTGTTTCAGTTCACCATCAAATGGATTTTCCATTGCTTGGAATTGGTATTAGGCTCTGCATTGGTGGAGGCTAATGTAGTTGCAGAATGAATTTATCTTAGTAACTAATCCTTGCCGCCTCCCTGTGAGGTGATTTGCTAAGTATCTGACAGATGGGGAAGCATGGGAGGGAGAGATGGTTTCAGAGCTGGGATTAGAGCGCTGATGTCCCAGACTTCTGGTCCTGTTCTCTGCACAGCCATGATGCCAGCCTTTCCTACCCATCTCCTGTTACTCTCTTGGGGCAAATTCCCATTGAACGTTATTCATAAAGACAACAGGGAAATAATCCCGTTGTCCTAGTCGGGAGTGAAATTCATCCTTTATTTCTGTGGCATTGTATGCAATTTAATGCTAATGGTCAGGAGACCTTAAATAACCACATCAAACAGCCAATTCAGTGCCAGCCTTCCTTCTTATTTAGCTTAGTCTAAACTGACACCAAACTTTGAGACATCCCTCTCCTCCCACAGTGGAGAACTGCTGGGATTTTTTTATACCACACATGGTTTCCCTCCTACATTTTCCTCCCATGTCAGATATTCATCCCCCCTTTAATAACCGGCAGGGGGATCATTACCTTGAGCTACTGCCAAATGCATAATGACTGCTGCCTTTGCCTTACACAGTCACTGCACTACTGATATCCAATTCAGCATTGTAAAGTGCTTAGGGCTACCTTGGGGATGTGCTATATTAAACCCAACTATTCTAAATCCTATTTAATACAAAGGGATTGGTGGTGGGGGAGGGGGGAGGGAGATTTAAAATTGTTGTTAGTCACCTATTTTCAACAAGTAAAAAGACCTGGTCATTTAGGGCCCAATTCTGTCACTCTTAAGTCACAAATAGTCCCACTGATTTTTAGTAGGGGGTGCATGAAGGCAAGCACTCTGCTTACCGCTGGGGGAGGCAGAATCAGGTCCTATAGAAGCTGCGGCTGAGACGGTAAGTTTGCAAGGAGCTGATGGGGATGAGTGGACCCATTTCTGAATTCCTCCTACAAATGTTTTACAGTGAAAACAGGAAAGCGGAAACATGCTTTGTATCTGACTGAAAAATAAAGGTACTCTTAAACTTGTAAAAGACAACATTTTTATTTGAATGATATGACAGAGCTGCCACAGGAGTGTTACCTGCTATAAAGAAAGCTTAAGAATTATTACCTTTATTAGACCAGTGACACTGAGCTTTAGCCATACATTTCTAACTTCTGTCCCTCTACAGAGACAATTTTCTTTTCTTAAATAAACTGTCATGCTAGTGTTAATATATTGTTGGCTCCCTCATACTCTGAGAATACTGCTGATATAAAACATGTATATGTTAGATTGGTAATAGTATCTTTAGTGTAGCTGACTAGAACAAATGTGTTTCCCTCATGGCTGTGCTAATGTGATAAAGGAAAATTGGCTGTTCATCAGCTTTTGGCTGGGTAAAGACAGTAGAGATGGAACCACATTCTTTTTTATGCATTAATACCACTGAGAACTTTTCACTAGTTATATTTCATGTGCGGGCATGTTGTGCAAAGATGTTGTAAAACATGAGATAATGCTACAAATAACAAAGTAGAAAAGCCTGTATCTTTTATGATGATAATAGTCAAACACCAAATGACAGTAACAGGCTGTAAAAAATGTGATGCAGAAAAAAATGCAATGTAACTACCAATACATGTATACTTAGGCTCTTGCAAATAGGGCATCAGATGTTTAGAGGGCTTTGAATTAAAATTAAATAAAAAACTGTTGTATTTAGGTCATTGATGTGTCAACACAAAAGATAATTTAAAATGGAGAGATGTATGTTGAGCTCTGAAACTCATGCAATAACTTTTTGAACAAATCTCAAGGCTTAATAATTATGATAATAGCCTTCAAATTTCCATCAGTGGAAGGGCAATAAATATTCCTGTCTAAATTTGGGAAATATTGACTGAATCTGGAAATGGCAATAAAGCTTAGCATGCATGTGTATGTTTGAAAGTGCAGTTTAAGGAGAAAAATTCATCTGTACAATTTTGTGTCAAGCCTAAATAAAAAAAATCCAAACAAAACCCTCCATCTCATTTCATATTTTCTTTCTTAAAATACCGATAGACTCATGTTGCCCAAGGCACTGATGCTGATCATCTGAGTTCAGATTTACAGATGATTGTGTCCGTTTATCTTGATCTGAAATTTGAAAGACTTTATTGGTGGAATAGCATTGTGAGTGCTTATATTGTGGTTTTCAAACTGATGTTTTTTCAGGTGCTGGCTTTCCTTTGTGTGATAAATTATTCTGGCTTGTACACCTTCTGTTTGTCCTCACATACATGTTGTTCTTATGGAAGCAATTATTCCAGGTTTATTTTGTTTTGATTAGCATAGGTATCAAGACAAGCTGAGCATTCTAGTTTTATTTGTCCTCTGTAGACATGGTTCACCAGGCATCCATATCTGCAAAATTAAAATAACGCTCTGTAAATTGGCAACATCAAAATGGTATTTCAAAATCTGAAAGCTACCAAGTTCTCATGTGAAATGAGCCTTATGCAAGCTAAATATTGCTAAAAATCAAGTAATTTCAGTTTTGCAAATAAATCACTTTCTGAAATAAAAGAGATTAAGTTTATTCAGTAAACAATCTAAAAGAGTTCAAAAGTTTTGGATGAGTTGAACTTGTTTCTATAATTAACTTCATTAATGGGAAGCTGACTATAGCCACGATGCCTCCAGTTTTCATTTTGTATGTGCCTGTATTTTTTTAGATGAGTGTTGAATTTCATAAAATGTAAGGCTGAAAGGCACTCCCGTATTATTAAGGTTTTTTCTAATTTTATGTAACCTAAGCACGAGGATTTTTAGTGAGAAAAAAAAAAAGGTACTTTGTAAAAGCTCAGCATCTTGTGACTTTGTGGAGCTGGGAGAATGCCATAAAGTATTTCTATGAATGTTAGCTCAAATTTAAAATGAATTGGCAGGGAAGGGAATGCTTGCAGAAAACAGTACCCTGGAGTGCTGGCTGAGCGCATGTTTGTAGCCAAAGGTTCCCTTGGAAACCCACTGGGTGTAAAGCAGCTGTAGCCAGTTCCTATACCATTCCCTTCAGCCCTTGTAGAAAGAAACACGCTGGGGTTAGGGAGACATTTTGGAGGAGTGTTGGAGGCCTAGCTGAAACACACTGCATTTGGTTATCCTGAGTATGGTATATAGCCCCTTGAGGCCTGTTTGAACTGATGTGTATGAGAAGAGCTCTGACAGCTATAACATGTGCCCATGTCCTGAAGTGATGTAGCTGTAACCAGCCTTGTACCTTGTGAAACAGACCCACCCTTCTCCTTTTCCTCTCTTCCCCCTCCCTGCCAGAGCACTGTACTGTAGCTGCTTCTTTGATTTAACCCCTGTAGAAATGTTAGAATCTCTGTGCATCGGAGTGGTGATCTTATTAACTGGATTGCTAATGGATGGGCATAAAAGAGGTAACTACTTTCAGTAGGCACCAAAAATAAAGACACACAGTAAGTAGGTTGAAGTAATGTTTGTGGTTATTCAGTGATAGATGTGACATGTAGAGAAATCAAAGTGATTGCATAATGAAGAACATGTTTGCCCATTTACATTGGTTCTATAGGTACATCACAACAGAATTAGTTTTTTCTTGAATGGCTGGGAAGATGACAACACACCTTTTGATTCAAGGATTCTTGTGGGAACAGTTGCAGATACTGATGGTACACTGCAAATTGGACAAAGCTTCACAGGTAAATCTTGTAGTATTTTCGTGGAATGCACTGGAGTATTCAAAACAAGATGCATACAATGTGGTTAAAAATCTGTGTGAATCATTTTAAGTTATCTATGTGCTGAGAAGTAATATCTTCCTGCAGGAGATGGGAGGAGAAAATTCCTATTGTACAATTAGCTTTCTCAAAAGATTGGCTGAAAAACAGATGTTTGGTAGATGATCCTATAGAATCATAACTTATTCTCTGTGTGATTGTGTATAGGTAGGTCTTCCTGCATTCTCTAAAACGTAGGTATATAAAGTGACACATTCCATTAACTTACAGTCATAGTTTTTCTGAGCAAATATATGAAACTATTTCAGAATGGGATTGTTTATGGCCACTAGACTCCTCTCCAGAGTCAGGAATAGAACTTAAGATTTCTGACTGTTCATGTTCTTCAGTTCTATCAATACTCATGTAAACCATTAGCAGAATGAGAATCTCTTAGCCTCTAGTAATGCCTCATAGCATTACTCTTCATCTGCATCTAGAACTTTATATATATTACAGCATGACATGATCGTTGCAGAACAGCTGGGGGATGTTTTGTTGCTCTCCACAAATTCTTGGCTCGGCAGCTGTAAGAACACTGACTACTGCTCTTCAGGAACATGCACGATTTGAAGCTAACTCCTAAATATAACTATATGTCACTTCAACAACTTTATTGTGCTCTTGGGCAAGAAAGTAATTCTGTGGCACATTTCTTAAAGCTTGTATTTGGAAATGTGTTTTGTTATAAGTTTGATTCTGAATACTGGATAACTAATAAATGTATGAAAGAAAGGAATATTTTTAAATGCATTTTATCTTTATTGTATAAATTGATAGGTACAGTTGTACCTACTGTATCTCTTCTCTAATTAGAGGTGGCACATGGACTGGCTCATTACTTCTGTCTAATGAGCCGATCCTCGTGCCACCTCTCTAATCAGAAAAGAGATAGGTACAAAATGTTCTTATAAAGTTATTATAAATCATTCTTTTTTATATAAAAAAAATTAAGTCACTGCCCTCTATAGTTTTGTCCAGGTCCAAGATGGTTTTGTTCAGGAGGGGTAATTGTGCAAGAGAGATCTGAGTGCTGAATTAAAGGTGTTCTCATGCAGTGCAGAGCTGCCTTCTGCAAATATTATTTATGGTATATTTTCTTAGGCTTAGAACAATTCGTTGGAAGAATGCAAGATTTTCGATTTTACCCAGTGGCACTTACAAACAGGTAAAGAACCTTTATTTTTGTAAAAAAAGTGTGTTGAGAAGAAAGAATAGGTAACAACATGCTTATTTCCCAAAGTATAGTGCTTTTCAGACATCTCCTTTATATGATTGTTTATGATAATGTAGTTTACTGAACCTCATTTCAAAGATGACTTAATCTAAAAAATCTTGAGTTAAAAAATTCAACAGCTTAATGTGTTTTGCTTTTGAACTGTTGCTTAAATATAGCTAGTATATGTAGTATAAATATAGTGAAACTCAACACTCAGTAAAAAATGTGTGCTTTCCTTATTGTTGTCCCTGTTACAACCTGACTTAGTAAGTGTTCTGCAGAGAGTAGATCCAGTTGCTAGATTTCAGTGCTTACGACCTGTGTAGGTGTTATCAGATCATCATAATTCTGACGTAATAGTGTGTGCTGATAAGCTCAGTCCTGCCGGATGACACTTGCCAGGATTTCCCAGAGCTCCCTGTAAACTGTAGGGCACGGAATGGAGCATTGTGGGCCAGTCCAGTTTAGACCACTCAAATACCAGTGATACAAATGAAGAGGACAGGCACTCCATCTGGTCAGCACGCTGGCTTCACGACCTCAAGCTTAGCTCCTCTGCTTAGCAGTTCCTTTCCTCTGGTTTCAGCTTCGCCATGGTATCAAACATCCATGTCGGCTATTCTTGATGCTCCCCCCACTCCACGCACACACCCCTACCCCAAGGTGCTATTGACTTAACCGTTCATTGTTTTCTATATTAGATTGTCACCATAAGCCACTGATGACTTTGCTAGCTCAGCCCGTATAGCCCAGGGCAATTGCTTTGATGTCCTCCATTCCTGAGGCCAAATTACGGTTGCCACTGCAATTTCTGTTGCCCTCCAGCCTCCCTTCCTAGCACATTACAAAGAAATGTTACCTTTGTTATCCAGCTCATGGTGGATTAATCTAGTCAATTCAAGCTGGCCAGAAGTAGTCAGGTCCTATTTGTCTACATGGTGCTTCTGGGTATGCTACATGCGATGACACTCGTGACTGCAGACCTTAAGGCTACTTAATGGTAGTCTTTCAATAAGATGTAGAGCAGTTTCCTAGGAGCTCAACTGTCTGCAGGACATTACGGTGAACTGAGATCCTGTGGATTTAAAGTATTAATGTGAATCAGAATTCCAAGATATATGAAAATAATGTAGGTTCTATTCTTTCAGAGCAATGCATGTAAAATCCTTTAAACTACAATTTAAGTCAGTGAATAGTTTAAAAATTGAAAAATAAGGTATTTTACAAAGTGTTGTGACCTAATGATGTCTTTGTAGATGTAGTTTTGTATCCACAAATAACTTAGTTCAAGATGCTTGTCTGGGATAAACTGTGAAGGAAAGTCTTGCCTGCATATCAATTAATTTAAATCTATGGCTATCTAAAAGGTCCTGTAACTTTGAGTTCTGTGGAATTTGTAGGGGCAGCTAGCAAGTATTTGTTTGCTTAATAAGTACACAAAAATTATGTTCTTACTGGTAAAGTAGGAAGATGGGAAAAGTAGGAGTTTTTAAATTAAAAATAAGTATCTTCTAGGCTCACAAAATCCTTCTTTTATGCCAGAGATGAACAGATAAAGGTTTAGGTAACATGCCCATGTCATTCATATATCCATCTGCTTGCCCACCTACCTATGTTTGTATCTATTTTAGTTGCTGATGTCAGAGGGAACTAAAGTGACTCAATGGCTTTGATGTGGGCTGTAACAAGCAACAGGAGTGATTGCGGACTCAAGCAGCTAAAAAAGTGGGCATTTATATTAAAGTTAGTTAAAAGTGAAAATATTTCTATCCAGATTTTCTAAGGTGCAATGTGATACTGCTCAAGCTGGTCTTTTTGAAGGATTTGAGTGCAAACATTGAACTCTTATGTAGTTACAGGCAATATGCCAATGCTATGGTATGCTTAAGAACAGTGTCCGGATTGCTGATTGGAGTCAGACATGATGCCATAATAAAACGTTAAAGAGTGTTTCTCCTTGCATCTAGGGCTGGATTCATCCTACCTAGCTTTAGATACCCCAACACGGAGCTCAATTCCTTTGGCTCCATATGCCTGTGGACCTCCACATGTATCTGTGGAGCAATGAAAGCAACTCGAGTATTTCTTCACAGACATAGTCTGAAAGTACCTGCTGCCTACTCTTGATTATGTAGGAATTCTGGGTGGCCTGATTCCTAGCTGATTGCCTCATTTATGTGAGAGAGAAGCAGGTCTTTAGGGCTTCTGCTATGATCTAAGCTGAATTTTGTTTAAACTATGAGCCTAGAGGCACAAAGTGGCACTTGTCCTTTTTTATTGTGCATGTAATTACTTTTTTATATGCTGTGACAGAGACATTTTGGAAGTATTCTCTGGAAAATTTCCTCATCTGCATACCCAATCTGAGTGCCGCTGTCCTGGAAGTCATCCCCGGGTACACCCCTTGATACAGAGGTACTGCATCCCTAATGGTGCAGATGATACCACTAATGACAGAGTGCTGAGGCTGGATGCAGAAGCCCATCCTCTGTGTTACATCAACGATGATGACATTGGGACCACCTGGATTTCATCTGTGTTTGCTAATGCTGCAGATCTGGATCATGGTGTTTCAATCACAATAGATTTACAAAATGGACAGTATCAGGTAATGAGATGATTACATTTGCTATTTATTAAATCAAAACTCGAAAAAGATTTTTGTAGACATTTCATTACAATTTTGAGGAAAGTCAAACCTTATGCTTTAAGATGTTACCCTTAGAGGACCAAGAAGAAAACTTCCTTTATCAGCGTGAAACAATGCAGAAGGCAACAGAATGCACTATGGTTCTTGTAATTCTCTTTTGATGTGCCCTGACTGTTGTAACAAGCAGTAATCTAACACAGATATACCGGAGTGGATATCGTGTGTGAAGACACCAATATTTAGAAATTGATTACTCTCTTTTAACTCCTTTTGTTAAATTTCAACTTTAATTTCTGTAAAAACATGAGGCGCTTGTTTTATACCTTCTGGTAGAAAGCTGATTGTGGTCAAATGGAATTTAACGTGTCTGTGGCTCACTGACATATTGGAGGGGATTTCTGTTTTGTAAAAGTTCTGGAGATGGTGGTTCGGCCTCTGAAGGAATATGGAAGGAGAATAAGCAGGGAAGGTTCCTGAAGAGGCCAGTTTGCATCTAACACTTCAATGTGTTGGAAGAGTGTCAGGATGTCCTGGAAGGGGGTACATACCAGTAGTGGGGCTGCATTCATAGTAGGGGCTCTACCAAATTTCTGTGTGTTCTTGCTAGCTAATATTTTTTTCTTTTTTGTCATTAATGGTGAGAAGGGAAACAATATGATGGCAGGTTTTGGCTACGTAAGTAAGAATTAGTCCTTCAGTTAAAAGTGAGTTCAAATGCCTGTGAAGTTCTAAGACATGGCTTATTTGACACACACATTTCTGCATAAGCAGTATGCTGGGGGAAGAGCTCTTTAATACAACACAGAATATTTGATGAGATTTCAAGCTAAAAATAGGGAGATTCCTTAAAAAAATTTTAAAAAAATTATCTGTTTTCAGAGAAACAGCTCATCAAATATTTGGCAACACGAAGTTATGCCTTTCATTTTTGCCAAAATAATATTACTGTAAGAAATCATGGACTTGATTTTGTATTGCATTATCAAATGGTCTTCAAGAAAAAGCAGAGTTCTGATGCAACAGTTCAGTTGTGTAATAATGTCTGAGGTCAAAGAGCTTGTTTGACAAAAAGGGTTATCTTTGGTTTTAATTGGGAATATGTGGACTAGAAATATAGTGGTTCTTTTTCTGAGTGGTAAAGCAGACTATATTGTCACATTGAAAAGAGAGTTTATATTCTCATTGTTTTACAACTTAGCCATTAATATCAGTTTATAAATTTATTATCTTCTTGTAGGTATTCTATATTATACTGCAGTTCTTCAGCCCACACCCTGAAGCAATAAGAATTGAAAGGAAAAAAAGAGATGATCTAAACTGGGAAGACTGGCAATATTTTGCTAAAAATTGCAGTATTTTTGGAATGGGTAACAATGGATCTCTGGAAAAACCAGACTCTGTCAACTGTCTCCAGCTTCCTAGGTATGAGTGGGTATTATCTGCGTAATACAGATGCTTTGAACAGGTAACATCCTGACACAATTCATTTCTATGTCCCAAGGAGATAGAATCTTTTGATTTGGTATACTAATTTATTATGGGCTGCTGAGTATATAAAAGATCCCAAGTCTGACCTTTTGATTGAAGGTTGCCAAAAGGTCATCTGTCATTTTTATCAGATTTCAGACATTGAGGAATGTGACACAATTGATTCTTCTGTTATTTTTGAGCTAAACTTTTGAAATTTTACATGCTTGTGTTTTGGGGAGCTATTGTCAGTAGAATTACTAATCATGGAGATGAAGAGTGGAGGAAGGTACTGATATAACAGATTGTTTTAAACTGTCTAGTGAATGTGAAAGTATACCTTCTGATCTCCAAGAGTGCAGCTTGTTCTGAAGCTTAGAAGAGAGACCAAACTTAAGTACAAAACCAATCATTCAGCCTTACTACTAATTATGAAAAACATGTAAGAAGTGGGTTGAAAACTTTATATTGAAGCTTTCTAATCTTTCTAAGCAAGAACCAATATAAAACTGCGGGTGGGCAAAGAAGAAAGGTCATTACCTCTTAGAAACATGTTGCAAGCCTTTTTAGTAGACAGTTACCATGTGCAAATTTAAAAATACATAATATATACATTATACATTTCATAAATATAGTGTATAACAGATGTAGTTAATATACACTATCATTGTATACACACACGTGTATGTACATATATACATGTTTGAATTTATACCACTGCATATATTCAAATGCATTATCTCTTGCCTGAATTCAGATGCCAGTCAGTATTAAGCTTGTTTAGTACTTGGCAGGAAATTGGTGAGAAAGTACACTACTAGGTGCTGTAGGCATTTTGCTTTTTTTGTTGTTTCACTTTTGCTACCTTTCTAAGACTTTGCAGGTGTCAGCATCTTTGTCTATTCTCCAGGAGTTCAGTATTCTGAGGAGAGAAGCGTAAGGTCACCTGAGTTACACCAGTTTTCAGCAAAGGACTTTGAGCTTTATTGCTGATCTTTGGAGCAGAGGGTAGAGGAGAAGGGAAATCTCTCAAGCAAACCAAACTTTTTTGGATAAATAACCCAGAAGGGGTGTAATGCCTTTTTCAGCCCAGAAATATGAATTTGTGTATTTTCTAAAAAGAACTGAGGAGTTAAGTATTAACTGTTTCCATAAATGTTTTGTAAGTAGCACTGTTTCTCCCCTTTGATTATGATGTGAATGGTGATAGGAAGTGACACAAATGAGTGATTTTGGGTATAACTGATGTACAGAAAGTTTTGTCTAAAAGATAAGAAATGTACCCAGTAATGGTGAGTATTCTGTATACTCAAAGAGAAGTTACTGTTGGAACAGTGCTCCAAATTTGTGTCAGTAGCATAGCAGAGCTCCCTGCTGAGACCTTTATAGAAGGGGAGGGTGATTTTATTGTAAACCAAAGCTATTCTCTCTCTGTCATACCCACTTACTTGTGAGTGCCAAGACATGTCCAAATTGACTGTCCAGGATTTAGACACCAGTGTGCTTTTATCCTGGAGTTCTTGGGTTGACATGGAAGGCAAGGGACCTTGGCTTTGAAATCCTTACCATGGCTAGAGGTTTCTTGGTTTGGTGAGCACATGCTAGTACCGAATGGACTCTTTTGTGTCCTTTAGGCAGTGCAAGTGATTAAGGTTTTTGCTTCTCCATCCTGTACCACCTCTGTAAGTTAGGAGTGGCTCACTGTCCTTTGTCCCCCTGTCAGAGGCTTGAATCTTTGCTAAGCCTGAATATTGACTGACTCTTGCTTATGATCTCCTTTGTTTTCCTGGTTTCCTGAGAAGCTGTGTGTACATGCCCTAAGATCTTCATGACCTGCTTGTCTAGGTGCCATCAGCCTTACAGTCCTTCTTGCTGTTCCTTCTGGTACTTCCATACCAAGATGGTGTCATTCATCTGCCATTCATACCCATCTTAACATTTACATTACAGCTCTGTGTCATGGAAGAAAAATACTTTATTTAACTTTCTGCAGAGGGGAAGAGAGGACAGTATTGCCCAGAGAAACATACAGATATATTCCACTGAGATTTTTGTGAAGCACTGACCTGGATAGGGGCACAGTAAAATCAAAGGTCCTTCATGAAGACAGAGGAGTGTGACTCAGCAGACTTAGTCTAACTACAAACCTCATCTTTCAAAAGCTCAGAGATATTTTGAAGTGATGAGAATTACATTTTTTTTTGAATGTTGCATGTCAGGTGATACTGTGGCATACCTATTTTTAATGAGCCCATGTAGGTGTGCAAATAAGCAGGCATTCTTGCCTCTTGCAGAGGCAAGTTCTACTCATAGCTAAACTCCACCTAGTAAATATACCAACATGAGATATAATTCATACCAAATTGTGCAAATGTGTAGTTTGTATGTACTTGTTTACTCAGACTTTGCTTGAATTCTCAGGACTGTCCTTCCCCTTCTTGGGCTTAAATATACAGTTTTGCTCCCAATTCTACTACATTCCATTAAATTCTCTTGCACTTCACTCACTGCAAAGTGACATGTGTTTCTAATTCTGCTCACTCATCGAATGAGATGATACAGTCCAGTGACTCTGGAATTCAAAATATAATTGTTTCTGTATGGCTTTTATATGTGTTTAGCAGGTATATAATTAACAATATGGGCATGTTAATTATTGTGTTAGTCATCTGAATGATTTCCGTATATGGTTCAAACATAGTTCATGTTTCTCAAAGACGTTGTGTTAAAATTTTTGAGAACTTAGTGCAGATGATACTGTATCAGTCATACTATTCATGTTTTGAAGTTGCCCTTTAGAGGCTTTCCTTTCAGTTGGAGACTTAGAGTCTGGAGAAGAGCATGGCAATTTGGGGAAAAGCTGACATATAGAGGACATTTCTTTTCCCATGCTTGAGTTCTGGTGACTGGGAATCCACAGACATAAGAATTTTTCCCCAGAAACCACAAAACCCCTATGTACAGTTAAGTGGAGACCCTCTCTGAGAAACAGGATACTAGGAGATAGAATCTATAAAATATGTGGTTTTTTGATTTTCATTTGTCTTCCTCTCTATTTAAACAGCTTTACACCGTATTCCCATGGTAATCTAACTTTTAGTGTTCTTACCCCGGAACCAAATCACCGACCTGGTTACAATGACTTTTACAATACTCCATCTCTCCAAGAATTTGTAAAAGCTACACAAGTGAGGATTCATCTCAGTGGCCAGTATCATACTAATGAGCCTTGGGTAAATTTTAGGCATAGATACTATGGAGTTAATGAAGTTACGGTCAGTGGAAGGTAGGTGTTATGGAACTCTTCCCCCACCCGTCACCCCATCACTGCCTCTGACTATTACAGCTATGCACAGTATATAATGACCTGCCTAAAATTTAATGAAGTTGTTCTGCTTTTACATTTATGAATGAGAAGGGAATTTGGACTGAAGCAGTGCATCAAGTTTGAAATAATTGGTGTATTGTTTTTTGAAACATTTGCTCACATGTTATTTTAAAATTAATTATACTTATTACACAAATCTGTCAAAAGCAGTCCTTTCATTGGAATTACCAGTGCCTCTAAGCAAAGGCTTATGATTGAAACCATGGCTTGTGATTTACTTCAGTAGCTCTTCCAAGATTCATTATAGATTCCCAGACAAGGCAATTTTAACAGTCTTAGTGCGGAGCTCATTCTTTGTTTTAGCTCTAGTTTTCCTTTTAAAACTGGGCAGCTGTCAGTGAAAGTGTTACATTATCTGTGACTGACAACTTTATTGTACATAAGTGTGCTGTCTTGTGAAAGGACTAATTATGCCCTGTAAATAATATGAACATTTGTCAATGAAATAATTTCCAAGAAGCATATGGAGCAGATTTTTGTTAATAAGTATCATTCCTGAAATTATTTTGGTAGTTCTCATTTTGAGAGAAAGCACCCCATTAAAGGTCATGTTTACCTTAAAATTTTCTACAATACTAATGTTTTGATTATTGATTTAGATGTATTATGATAATGCTTTTAATAAAATAGCTACAATCTTGGTGACTATGTAACAGTAAAATAATTACAGCTGTAGTTTGCAAAGCTATGCCATGTCTCCAGAAGAGCAGCCCTTCAGGTAGAGTGGGATGGTTATTGCCTATACTTTATAAAGATTGTCTATACTTTATAAAGATTTCATTGTAGTAAGAAATAGATATTGTAACTGAGATCAAAATGGGTTAAACTAGAAAATTTTGCTTGATACGGTTAAGATTTCTTGAAAAACTAGAGCCACACTATAAGGCTTAATATTGATGAATAATTGCTATTTATTTAATAAAGTTTTACATATTAATGTTATATACTGAAATATAGTTTTCATTACATATTATATAAGGTAACAGTAGTTCTACTACATGCTGGTTTTCATTTTCTCGGAAAGCAATTGTTGATACTGAAAAATGTGTTGAGTGAAGTAGTCTTTTGCAGGTTATTGCACTTAAGAACATTTTTTTTGATGTTTATTTGCTCTTAATAAAGAACCAGACTATGTAATAAACAAAATTGTCTTTGTGACTGTGTTATATATTGTTGGATGGGTGTGTTTCCATATTTTAATTTTTTTCTTCACTATCTGTTGTTCTTTCAGGTGTAATTGCCATGGCCATGCTGATAATTGCAATGCAGCTATGGAACCATATAGATGCCTGTGTGTCAAGGAAAGCTATACGGAAGGAAATAATGTTAGTCTCTCCTTTGTCTATCTATGTCACCTATGAACAGCCTTAAAATTGGGATTTTAGTCCTGGGAGGGTGTGTGTATTGTCCTTGCTTTTGTAGGTTTTTTTTTAAACTTTCCATAGCAGGGTTTGTATTAAATAAGAAAACAAAAAAACTCCGTGACCCTCCCCCCTGCCAAAACCCATTCCACCACAGACCGTTAGGAGTGCTGTGTTCAGGGATTTGATTTCTTGTTAGAGGATCATGCCACTTTCAAATGTTAGATGCAAACTGGAATTTAGACTGTCAGCGTATAATAAAGGTTATGGCTCAACCTGCTGTAGCAACTAGCAAATGATCTGTAGATTAAAAAGATAATGAAGACCCAATGTTCACAGCAGATGTACTTCAGGGCTTTTTTTTTTTTTGCTCTACAGTAGTTTTAGTCTGGTCCTATGGACTCCAGACCCATTCAGTAGATGGAGTGCAGTAGGCACAGTCCTGAAGTTCAGCTTGCAATTTAGTTTCATTTGAAAGGGAATAGTTCAAGTGGTCCAAGACAGCTCCATGATACAAACCAAAGGATGGTAAATGCAGGGAACTTGGGAGATTTGCTTCCAAACTGCATGCCTAATCCAAGGTAAAACACTAACTTAGATTTACCTTCTGATACTTGGAACATCGGTAGATTGCAGTTTCTGACTTCAGCTAAGAATGACATCTTTTAATGTAGTTGTTTTACAAAATGTCTAGGATAGGAAGAGTTAAAACATTTTGGACTTGATTTTGAATGTCTCTTGCATAGTTGAGTACAGTTAGGAAAATACTGAGGCATACCTGTACGTACGTATTTGCAAGTTATTTTCTTGAGGGTCTTACTTATTATTTTGATCTAAACCAGTCATTTGGGTAGTGAATTTTAAAACATTGAAAATTGAGCTTTGAACTTATTTATTTAAGGACAGCCTGTAAATGTCAGTTTCCCATACTTCTACAGTCATATATGACATTTGGTTATCTTTAAAATAATCTGTAGTAGCAACATGATTGTTCTAATAAAAGAACAAACTTAATATTACTTTTTACTGCTCTATTTTCAGATAGTCAATATTAAGGTTAAATTTCTTGAAATTAATTAAAAGGCCATATTAAAAAAATCTAGATACAATCTAGAACATACAATCTAATCATTGCTTTGCTCTTAATAACAGCATTTCTTAATAAAGAGGGATTTTGTGAAGTGTAATATGTAGTTGAAAGTTACCAATTTGCAAAATTATAATTTTCCTACAAGTTTTATAATTCTTGGCCATAGGAGAACCAAAATGGGGTGGTTTACTGTAAGTCATGGTCTTCTAGAGAAATATGTAGAGGAGAGCTTAGAATAATGGTGCCAGTTTGCACTTATTTCATGCAGCCTTTGGTTTTCTGGAAAGCTGCTCATATACAATTTAGCAAAAGCAGAACCATGATGTATGAGTTAAGAAAACTTGCTCAAAGAGAAGATTCTGTCCCTGGATTAATTATCTCAAAAAAAAAAGTTAAGGTTAAGAAAGAATGAGCTACATCAGAGGAATAAATACCACAATCCCACTGAATGTTACATTTCTGTCATGGGTACATGTTGTATTCCTTGCTACATTTATGCCTGTTGGAAATAGGCTTTCTAAAAAATTAAGAAGGGGTTATGGAATAGCAACAGCAGTAGCAAAAGGGAGATTAATCTCACATCAGAAGAACCCCCAAGCAGTCTGTTCTTGCTAGAACAGAGCAAGAAGTGTTAACCTGAGAGCATTTGATATTGTGCTTGCGATCATGTGGAAGATCTTTGTAATATTTCACAGGGAATCTAAATGTTCTAGTTTAAGCAGAAGTGTAGGATCTACCATCTACATGGGATTTGAACAGAAATTTGAAGTTTTTAGATGGGTCAAATTAGAAAAAAAAAAATCAAACTGACAATGTCCCTTTAATTAGAACACACATTGTGAAATGTTACTTTGTAGAGATTAATTATAAATATTTAATAAGATCTGGAAGTTCACCAAGCACTCTTGCAAGACTTATGCTACCTTGTGAAAACAAACCAAATGCATTTTAATGATGTATCTGCCTTATCAGATATTTTCTGTCAATGTTAATGGTTTGTTCCACTGACTATCACGTTTTTGATTTGGCATATATGCCTTTGCAACTATAATTGAAATGCTTGAATTAACAGTATTCATTCAGAGTACAATAAGGATGTTGTTTAATTATTTTCCTCATTCTTTAATGACCATGTCAATATCTACTAAGTATGAAATAAACTAGTAGTAATAAAATAGAATTTATATTTGCAAATATCACTAACTACTTTGAATTTTATCAAGGATTTACATGAAGTCCAAATAGCTTAAAGGTTTTGATTTTTTTGTAGGGCAAACCCTTAAAAGCAAAACCGAAATCCATCCTGATTTTTTTACTGTCATTGGCAATGATAAGTCTGTCTTATAGACTTACACCTGTGTTTCTCAGGCTCCTGCCTTAGTGAATTAGGCATTTATTATTTTTTTATTATTATTTTGGATTCAATTAAGCATTCAATGAAGGAAGCTTCCGAATACAAACTTTTCTGGCAGGGAGGGGGCCAATATTTTTGAGAAGAAATTGCACTATCAGCAAACGGTCTTTTTTTTTTAACTTCTCTCATGTGCTAGCACTGAGTAAGTCACCACAACTGAGGGGGTATAAGAAGATTTTTTTGTTTTGAGTGTTTTCTTTTTTTTTAGTATCTTGGACCAGAAGTCCAACTTACTTGACAAGCTCTTAACATATGGCAGAGAATGTCCTTGTCACATTTACACTTAATACAACTAAAATTTCCATCTTGAATTTATCTGGCATATACATCTGGATAGCTGTTGTGCAGCAAAGCAATACCAGAAACTAAAAATTTGCATAATTCATTACAAATAGAAATCTTAGTTTAGTCATTTACATCACGATGTTATGAAATTTGACATACCAAATGGAATTTCTTTTTTCTTTTTTTCCTGAGTTCTGTTTTGATGAAGAAATATGTTGCTATGAAACTTGAGATGATGGGAAGAAGGGAATGCTTAAGAATGACTTGCAGGTGTTGAGAGGCCGTATGAAGAAAGAAAAGGAAATAAACCCTCGAAGAGCTTGTCTCTCATCTCATGAAAAAAATGTTCAGCTTCTTCATTTACAAATTGTTCTGTAAATGCCTTGTGTTCTGCCTTGGGAAATAGCTCTGCCTTTTAGAAATGAAAACTGAGGCACCAAGAGTGGAGTCCAGATTTTTGGTAGCATTTATACGCAAAAACTAATTTATAGACATGAGTAATAATATGTTCAAAAACTTTCTATGATGTCACATGAAAAACTGGAAACAGCCCATGAAAAAACAAAGACAATCAAACAAGGTTACCTTATAACCTCAGAGCCTCCTTTAAATCCATTATACAGAATTTAGAGAAAGGTAATGGCAGTATATACAGGAATAATTGTAGAAATTATAATATAAAACAATTTAAAATAAAGCAACTCTGATAAATGCTTTAGAGGGTATAAATGGAAGTGAGAGTGTGATTGGATATAGTAAAGGCTCCAGGTCTTTAGAGTTTTCTGTGCAAACAAGTAATGGTCTTAGACATCTAATGTCTGAAAACTGGATATGGCATTGTTGATTTACCAAGAATTGGATAAATAAGGCTTTTTATGTTGTTACGGAAGAATCTATCTAAACCTTAGTTAAAGGTCAATCTGTATCATCATGTTAGATGCTGGAATTAATGATACATAGTACCTGAGGAGCTGTAAATATTAACTACAGTAAGTGGTCACTCATTTAATAACAAAGATTTCTAGCTTGCAGAAGCAAGCAAAGTAACAAAACGTGCACTTTTTGGTAAGCTCTGTGCCGTAATTTGTGTATCCAGAGGACAGGCCTGGGAGGAAGCTGGTTATATCAGCACAAAGAGAAAGTAAATCAAGCACCTAGTCCATTTGTTTTACCTGCCTGAAAATTTAGGTAACTTTTGACATGTCTGTGAAAGTTATGGGTTTGTCCATGAATCCATCCCTGGAAAACTGGTGTAATTTCACAGTTCAAAGATCCAGGCTTCTAAAACAGTTTGTGTACAAGCATTGCTGAAACACTGCAAGAACTTGTTGCTGTCTCGATACCTTGTGATTTGTTGCACAGGTGATGATGACATGCTGAAGGAATTGTGACATGGTCTTTATCCCCCATATATTTTGGTCTGAAGTTCTTAAGTTTTACTTAAGAGGTAGGCAGATGGCAACTAGCATTATGGTTGTTATTGTTACCTCTTAGAAATTAAGAAGGCTGTTCCAGTCAAAAAATGATTTTTAGGGGCTTCTCTACTGTCCAGGCTATTTATTTCATTTAATGTGAAAGAAAGCAGTCACAACTGGGCTAGTGCTTCACTGTGGTTGGAAGTAGCTGTTGTAGATCATAATGCCACATATATTTGTTGAATTTCTATGATTTTTCACATATTCCATGTAAGTTCCCAAGTGATTAGCCAGTCTGTGTGTTTTCTTTTTTACCCCACTAAAACTATTATTTAAAGAAATAATAAAAAAATCCCATGCAATAGCTTCCTCAGAAGAATAAAATTAACCCTAGAATACCTAATAACTGTAGCTACAGCACTCTCTAATGTTACAGGAGAAAGAAATTCAAAGGCTTGTTCCAAATAGACAAGGTAGAAAGAGGGAAAATTAAACACAAAATCTCTTACAATTTAATATCCTGAGCAAGTCAGAGCTTTGGTAAAACAGAACACATACCGAACTCATCAGCTGCAAAACATACTTTCTCCCTCTCTTTTATGTTACAGAAATCCTACAGGGTTGGAATCTAAATGAGAGTTAGATGGAGTGGATACCTGATTTGAAAATAGCTTTGAATTTTAATCCTGGAGAATTTGTGTGAATTAATTTACTGAACAGCCTGTCAGAATTAGTGTGGTTGCATACACTTTGATTTTATAGGAGTTAGTGTGGCTTCAAGTAAGCTTACCCAGAAAAGCATAAATGAAAGAGGAGTTGAGTAGAAATATATCTTATGTTGCCTGACAACATCTGTGCCGGTGTTTGAGATCTCAGTTGTATCCTGTTACTGGAATCTGGCATTCAAAATGGTAGATCTTATGTTCTTTAGCATTCAGGTTCTTTGTCAGTCACTTTGCCTTTGCAAAGCAGCAGCAGTATCTTTTCTTAGAATGCAATTTGGCATACAGTATTTGCAAACCATCTATTACGTCTGTGCTTAGTTTCTAAAATTATGTTGCCTCCTTTTAAGGTACATGGAGTGTTACAATGGAACCCCATAAGACACTCTTCATTTCTATTCTGTCTTCCTTAGTCACTTGAAGTCACTTAGAGTGTTCTAGCTTTTTTTTTTCCCTAATAAAACCTGGCTTTTGAGTTTAAAAGCTCTTTGGTCTTTGGGGAGTTCACAAGAGATGGATATGGTTCAAAGCTCTGCTAACATGTGATCTTGATAGATAGTCAAATGCTGTAGTGCTGAGGAGGGTGCTGAGGAAAAGCCATGGGAAAGTTAACTGTCTTCAGGGCTAAGCTATACTGGAATAGATATTGCCTATAAGCCACATTTATTTGATTAATGAAGCTAAATGGAGGGAAAGCATATTGTCCATTTGGGTTTAGACTGGGATCTTGCAAGGAGGAAAACACAGTATGTGATTAACTATTCTGCCAACACTTAGAAGGCAGCATAAACAAACATGGCTGAGTGATACACATAATGGAGTTTTTCAAAGACAAGGCAGCATTTCAAAATGCTTGGGAGGATGGCGTTCTAATCTTGATATCCCTTCAGCAGATTTTTGAATCTTGGTGCTGTTAATAACATACATATGCTTCCATAATATACCTGAGTATTATAGGTATGTTGGTATACTGGTTATTGCAATTGAACTTTGACTGATGGATGTGATGTGGAAACTCCTACACAGGTTATGAAAAGAAAAAAAGGAATAAATTCTACATAACATTAAAAATAAAAGATGCCACCCATAGGCAAGCAGTGGGATATTTTAGAAGTGTTGGAGTAGAAGGTTCTAGTTGATCATGGCTTAATGGAAGTCTTAAAGTAGTGTTACTGTTGCCTTCTGAAGTATTTCTTTGAATATCTGTTGACTGTTTCTTCAGAGGCACTGTCCTCAGCATTCTTAGTGACTAATAAGGAACTTGGCACATAAAGGCTTAGGCTGAAGTCACAGGTGATCTTTCCATAAGAGTGCTGGATTCAGGAATTTTGAGAAGGTAATTTTTTAATAACAATTTTAGTAAAAAAAATAAATCCCAAATTAATTATTGGAAATAAGTTTTTAATCATAATTTTAGACTAATGAATTGGACCAAGATGAGCTATGTATTTTGATCATTTGGGTCCATGTAATGTTTTCACAGAAGGTGAGTGATTCAGATACTGTATATCAAGAAGACATGTTTGTTGTTGGCCATAGGGAAAGCTTATATATTTAATATGTTTTCTGAAGAGCCTAGATGTAACTGAGAATAAGGACGTCTGCATGTTTGTGGATTTTACAGTTATGGAGAAGGCTTGTTTTGTCAAGAATTAACATTCTTTGTAAATCTACCGGTAGACCTTGTTCAGATTTGTCAAAGGCTTTTTGGGAACTTACCTGTCTATTTTACACGTGATAGCCAAGAATCAAAACCTGGATCTCTCAATACCTTTGAAAATCTCAACAACTATGCTTTGGACAAATGTGGAGTTCGTTTGGTGAATGAAGACCTGAAGATTGCCACATGTTTGTCAACATCATGCTACCAAAAGTGAAAGTTAAACACAGCAGGTCTGGAAGTTAAATACAATTCTTAACCTAATAAAGGTGTAACAAACTCAGCAGGATGAGGTGGGGGTCCAGTGTGCATTTTTCATGCATACAGGTGTGGCAACTGCTAGAACAGCAGTTGTTTCAGTCACTGCCAACTTTTGAATGACTACTTTTTTACCAAGGTTCATAAAAAGTTTTGTCAAAGTTTTAAAAGTCACAGACCAAGAGACATGGTAGTTCAGAGAGGCTCTGTGCTATGTAATCAAATGCCATCTTTTTCCACTCTTACTCCTTAATGCTTATGTGTCATTTAACAAGAGATGCAAGCACAGCTGTGCATAACTGACTGATCTGAGATTAAATCTGAAATGAAACGGAGAATGCTTTCAGCCACTATGTGGCTGGCCGTGCACAAATAGAAGTTCAGGGCTGGCAGGTTGGTAGCTGTTCCTGGACTGTTTTCCTTCCAAGGAGGACATATTTCTGTAGACATGCTGCAAGGAGGAACCTGCATGAGTGGGCTGGTTTGGCTGGGAGCTCAGGCTTCTTTCTTGTGCTTCCCAAGTTTTGTGATGCATAAATGAACCCTCTTGTCTCATATTGCTGGTGCTATGTAATGCTGATTTTCCTCAACATAGAGATAAAGGGAGTGACTAGAAAGAGGAAAAATGGGTATGAATGAGGAAAGGACTTGAATAAATTTAAGCTGTGTAACAGTTATGGTCACCCCTTGGTGTACTCAAACTGGGCTAATCATGATTAGGCAGTGATTCTTCTGATAAATAAAGGTCAGAGTTCAAGGTCTGAGCAAAGCCCTGCTAATACAAATCCTGAAACCTCCTTTTTCTCTCACTATGGTGATGTGGTTTGTTTTGTTTTTAACAGATTGCAAAAAGGTGCAGTGGCTATTGTTATCTTACCTTTTACTGTTAATTTTGTTCGTTAAAACTAAATTTCAGCAGATAAATTTTTGTGCTTTCATTTTCTCTCCAAAAGTACATTTGTTATGAGCTATGACTGCTCCCCAATTCTTGGACCATTTTAAGCTTGTTTTCTAATTTAGTTTCTTATTTTACTCAGTTGATGCTTTCCCAGCATCAACTGTGAGTGAAACAGTTTAGAAACTTCAGTGTAGTTTCCTAATTGTCAGTGTATAGGTGACGTGGGCACACTGGGCCTAAATAATTATAGTGTTTGGAACAGTAGCCCTGAAGAAAGATGAGCACAATTCTGGAACTTAAGAAAGAAGCTGCCCAAATACTTTACAGAAGCAACCTATTTTGAAGCATTTAAATTCCTTCTGAAAGATGGAAATCATAATTGCAATGTATTTTGTTTCTTATATCTAGCAAGGCACTAGTATTTTGGGAACGGACTTTTAGTAATGCTAGTTAAATTAAAAAAATTATTCTAAAGAAACATCTCTCCAGTACCAACATGTACCATTTTTTGAGCCAATTTCATAAAGACTAGTTGGATTGTTCACTATAAAAATAATTGTCCAAAATTGTCCAAAATGCTATCCATTCATTAACGTTAAGCAATCAAATTTGGTTTTAGTTCTTGATGAAGTAGTAGGCACAGTAAATTTTCTCCTTGAAGTTTTGTAGAGTCTATTATGAACTGAACATTATTCCAACTTCATGTTTTTCACAAAGCTCTGCTTAGAAGGTAATATTGTGAGTTCAAATAAAAAATAAGCTTCTGAGGTGCTCCTGAACTACTTAAAAATGCTTTTACTGGTTTGGATTTAAGCCAGTTAAGGACTTGAATATAATTAGTCTTTGTATCTAATAAATTTGAAAAGGATTGAAGAAAAGAAGATAGTTTGTTTAGGTGTTTATTTAAACAGTGTACCTGGTATCCTCGTATTCCATTGGTGTCATTTAAAATATAACTTGACAGAGCTGAATATGTGTAGAGATTTGTGGGTTTTGTTCAAATGTCTTGAAAATTTCATGAGATAAATGCACAGTTAGAAGTGCTGATATTTCAGATACTCTGTGGAACATCGCTTATTTGGCCATGGGAGGTCCTTTGTTTCACTCACAAGGTCAAATGGTAACTGTACAAACTAGTTACTGCAGTACTATGAACTACGACAACAGACATTGTTTCCAAATGGATATATTAGCTGAATATGTCTTCTGTGCCTCAAACACAGTAGGTACCATTTTGCATCTCTAGAGGTTTACCTAAATCTGCTGAATCTGAGGACATTAGCTTGTCTTGAATATCTAAATACTTAAAATTTTATTCTTCTCCCCACCTTCCTTGATTTTAATCAGTTGTTAAAGTAACTTAAAAATATTTTAGAAAGAAAAAAGATGCTTTTGTTATTTCTCTATATGCTTTCTTGCTTATCTAAACCCAATATTTTTAATATTTAAACGGGGGAAAACACATAGAACGAAACATGAATATAGAGACTATAATAGTGCTTTTTTTTAATTTCAGTGCGATCGCTGTTTGCCATTGTACAATGACAAGCCTTTTCATCGAGGTGACCAAGTTCATGCCTATAATTGCAAACCTTGTCAGTGTTATAACCATGCAGTAAGCTGCCACTATGACTTAGCAATGGACCCTTTTCCTCAGGAATACTACAGAGGTAGTGGTGGAGTGTGTGATAACTGTCAACACAACACAACCGGTAAGTCACACGAGAGAATGGACCATTTGTTTTACAGTCGCTTTTTGGCTAAGTCTTGTATCAGCAGAGATTAGTAATGCTGAATGGCTGACACCCCAATAAATTTTCATGTATATGTATTTTTAACGATCCACATAATGCAATAATTACAATTGTGTCAATACTTAAGCTACAGGAAAATATGGGTAGAATTTGGTCCAATCTTGTATAAAATCTTCTGTGCAAAAGACATTCTAATAAATAATTAGAACGTGTCGTTTCAAAGCTGTTTCCGTTACATATGCTAGAGCATTTAAATCCAGAATATCATCTTTGTAATTGAACCAATTTAATGGATAACATATTAAAAATGTTGTCAAAATTGGCTGTAATGTCAGTTTCTTGCTTACTGAGTAAAGGTTTCTATTCTAAGTAGTATATTTGAATACTTTTGTAACAGTTGTCTTTCAGTTTTCTTGGCTTTGTCTAGTAAAGGGGGGAAAAAGAAAAGTTTCAGGTTCAATGATAATTTTTCCAAAAAATGTATAGGCATTTGCATGGCACAGCTTTTATATAAGTGTGGTATTATATAACAGATGGAAGTTTAATGGAGTAAAACATAGTTTGTAACAGGTTCATTGTTTCATATGCTCTGGATCACTAAATTGGCAGGTAGAGATGAAAGGTGCATTAAAATGGACGTCCTGAAAATTATAGAATTCTCTCAAAGGAATAGAGCCTTTAATTTTGAATTATACAGCTAATTTTAATGAATTGGAAGCCATAATGCATAACCTCTCTTTCATGCAGGAAGGAACTGTGAGCTGTGCAAGGATTTCCATTACAGACAAGCAGATGCAGATCTTTCAGCCACTGATGTTTGCAAACCCTGTGACTGTTGTGCAACAGGCACCAAAAATAAGAGCCTCCTGTGTGATAATGTAAGTAGCCTCAATACAGAAAAATGACATTTTATTCAGCTGGGCAGACAGCAGTAAGATTGTACAAAGTGTATTTAGATGGTAACTACTTTATTAAAAAAATGCTGAAGTTCAGCCTTTTCAAAATCATAATTGTCTTACATCAGAGACTGAAAGCTGAGAAAACACAGAAAGCAATTTGAGATGTACTGTTGAAGAGTTCTTCATCTAGATCAGCAATGGACGTAAAAGATGCTATATGAATTTTCAGAAGTGAATAGTAGTTTTGAGATACCAACAGATACCTGTGCACTCAGTAGTGTTAAAACATCCAGGTTTTGATTGGTTTTGGAGATCTTGGTACCATCTTAAAATTACTAACAGATTTTAAAAATTCAGGCAATAAGCTGAGCCTGAAATTGAACTCAAATTAAGGTAGTTTTCTCTGTAATGTGACAAGGATTGATCTCCCTTTTAATTCATAAAGTCTATCAAAAAAAAAAAAAGAAACCAACAAAGTGATAGTGAAAAGAGAGCACCATCAGCTATGCTTTTTAAGCCTATGGACTTCATTGACATGCAAGATGTGTAGTCTGATAATAAATCTAATGTTCAGAACATGCATGTCAAAAAAAAAAAGCAGGAAAAGTGACTGGAGTCTTGAACATATATTAGAGATAACGTTGTGGTTCATGTTTTATTCACATGTCCTGTCCATCACCAAAATCCCAATTTTGTTAGGAATACAGAGAAAATAGTTTCTTTGAAATGTATTTTTGAAAATATTTTAAAGGTAGAAATTATTCTACAGGGAATTGAAGATAGAACTCCTTCAGCTTGTTGCCATGTTTCCTGTGTCTTCTTTTTTCCAAGGTTTTTTCATAAAACAATCTGTAGCATTTTTCATGTGATGCTCTTGTTATTGCATTTTATTTAACAGTAAGATCTTGTGGATCCTGTTTTATTTCATCCTTAGTTCTGTATTGGTACAAATACATGCCCAGTTTGACTCAGTGCACCTTCACAGGACTTGTGCGTCGGTGTATGTGCTGAGTGATATTGAAATTTAGCAAATGTATTTTTTTAAAATAATCCCCCCATAGTACAAGTAAAAATTATTTTATAATTTTTTGTCTTCTGAAGATGATACTTTTTTCCAGCATTGCAAATGAGAAAAAAAAAAAAAAAAAACAAACCCAAAACTTGAAAAACACAGGTATCATGTTAGGACTATTTTTTAAGGTGTAGGAAAAATGAAAGCAAATTCTGATTTGCATGTCCATGGCTTGTGGTGAAATGTTAGACTAAAACAATTTAGCTGTGATTAATAATCAGACGAGAAGTAGTTTACAGAAATCACTGCTTTATAGCAAAATATACAAGAACGTTGATGAAGCTTGACTATGAAAGTACGAACGGGGAGGTAAAATGGGGAAAATGGGGGAGACTGTATTGCTCAATAAAGCATCAACTGACTGCTGCAGTAGAAGCAGAGAACGGAGAAATGATTAAGAGGCATTAAAGAACAGATTAATAAGGCTGGGGACTAAAGGCTGAAATGAATTACACGAAATAGGAAGGCATCATTGAAGGAAGTGTTTCCAAATTTGACCTGTGGAAGATGGAATTGTAAGGAATAAGGACTCTACTCGTGAAAATTAATTGCCACGTCACAATGATAATTTTCAAGGAAATAGGCCAAAAATGGGGCAGAATACACTTTTACTGCATAACTTACCGCTGTCTGCTGTTCATCAACATTTTTTCTTTTCTCAAAGTGCCAGATGTGTCACTAAGTTCCAAGAGGTACAGAGTTCCAAAATTTATCCATTGAATCACAAATTGAATCACACAAAGAATATTTACTCATCAAATGAAGTATTACTAATGTAGATAGTTTACAGGATAGGTAGAAGAGCTTACTGTAACACAGTTACTATCTCAGTTATTTGGACTGATCATGAAAACTTTATGCCTGTTCTTGTTCACCTATTTCACTCTACACTTGGTGAGAAATGCATGTGGGTGTGTAGTGTTTCTCCCTCGCATAGGTTCTCAGTCCTCATACATCTGCAAATGCTGCCCACTTACAGATCAGTGTGTAACTTCATTTGTATTCTAAAGCACAAACTAACATATGAAAACCTTCAAAATTATAACTTTATGGGCTATGGTAATGAGTGGGATTTTAGAAGTGGTGTAGCAGTGCATTCACAAGCAGTTCATTAGACCTTTTTTTGCAGAGAGAAGTCTTCCCTTCAGACTGGTGGGTACAAGAGAGCATTGCTACAGCCTAATAAAATTTGTCTACTTCCGTGCTGGTTATTGGCATGTAATCAGTGTAGAAAAGATACATGTTGGTTACATCCTCTTTGTGAACATTTGTCACAAAACATTTCAAACAATCAGAAAGTCCAGATGAGTCATTTGAGGTGCCTGAGTTTTATGAGAGTGAAAGAAGAAATGGCTGCCTCCTCCTGTTCTCCTTAACCAGTCACACATGAGAAAATTCTGCCAGAATACTGCTGATGTGATCATTCTTGCTCTGTGTGGAGAGCTGGAGATTAATTTCTGGCCCTTATACCACAATCCTTGACTCATTTTCCTCTGCTGCTTTTTACCCAGACTGCTTTACAAATGCTTACGTATTCAATCAGGCAGAGCAGTTTGTAGTCCTTTCATGATTCTATTATAATATGCCATATATAATGGTGTGAAAAAAAGCAGTCTTTTCCAGGGCATTTGTTTTGATGCAAAGCTTGAAAGTGCTGCTCTTGCTTTTACCTAGTCTTTGGAAGTACCACTCTGATCTCAGTGAATTTAAGCATCTTTCTTTACTCAGCTTTTGCTGATTTTTAAAAATTTACTCTTAACATGCAAATGAATATATATTGTATACTTATTAGTGCAAAGAAGCTGTACTTTACTGCAGAGGATATTGTTCAGAGTTGCAAAGACTTAATTGCCTTCTGTCAAGGTGGCAGCTGTGTCATCTTGTACTGCAAGAAAACTCTTCTAAGGCATAAAGATGAACAAAATGTTAGTTATTGTTCTCTCTGAGGAGTCAAACGAAAACAGATTCCAGTGCTACCAAGTAAACTTTTGAACGGGCTTCAGATTTCAACTTTCTGTACACTCCCTACATCTTGCTATTTTTCACTCTTCACTTCTTCACTCTTTTTTTCCCCTCAGAATTTTGAATGTTTGATTTAATTTTTTTATACATAATGGAAAAGCTAGCTAATAGCTGTGTATGTATATGTTTTTTAAACCAAAGTAGAATCTTTATTTCTGATAATTTTACTTCTGAGTTGATAAATTCTTTGATCTAAAATTAGAATGAGCATTCCCTTGTTCTCATTTTCCTGCCTACACAGTTTTCAAACATTTATTGTGGTTGACAATAAATAAATAACTGGAATGTGTGTTACAAGGGAGAGAACATAGGTAAAGCAGTTAATTTAAGGGCATTTCAGTCAACAGATAGATCAAATAGAATAAGTAATATAAGGGATGCAAGTGTGTCAATGAAAAGCTCATGTGCATAGGGAAGTCCATAAAAATATCAAGTTCTAAAACTTTGTGTATATTCTCAATCCTGGATTTCCCTTCATGGAAGGCCTTTAATCTTATTGTTAAAATGAAGGAAAATGAGCTTTTTATGTTAAATAATTCCATGGCTTCATTTCTGGTGGGTTTTGTACCATGGAAGTGTTGGTTTTCTGTGATAGTTTGTCAAGTTATGTTGGGGATTTGGAGTGTCATGGGCAGAGGGTAAACAACTCATTTTACGTTTTGAGCAGAAGTAGTAGAAAGCTACTGACTTCTGAAAGTCATCATATGCGATGACAAGAAGAGATAGCAGGGGAATGAAAAGGAGCTTCATTATTTCTACTTATTCAATTTTTAGTTCCCAAGGCTGACATACTGAGAATACTCCCAGGTATTTGGTGGTCAGACCATTAACCTATGTGTGTTAGCCAGCACACCTTACAGTTCTCATTTTCTAAACTGAAGAAAAGGAAAATAAAATAGAAGTCCTCAACCCCCTTGCCTGCCCCCTTGCACTTCCTGAGATTACAGTCTACTGGATGCTAGGGTGCTTGCCAGATTTCCATCAAGTAAGAAGGTAGTGAGAAGTATATGATTAGCATTTATATCAAAAAGGCAGAACACCGAGATTGGTACCAGTCAATTGTGAAGCCAGCAATGGCAGGATGAACAGAAAGAATTTCATACAGGACCTAAATATACCCGTGGATCTTAAAATGCAAGTTTTAGGGCATTGCCAGCTGGTCAAGGGAAGGTGCTTCTGTCCTGGTAGAGAGTAAATAATTGAATTTAGTAATGCCTCAGCCAATCACAAAAGGTCTTTAGTTAGGTGTTTTGGGCTTCAAAACCAGAATTTAACTTTGGTAAAAGAAACATAGAAAGTGTCAGTTTTAGTTTTTTTTTTTTTATTTAGTAACATTAAGTCACATCTCATTTATTCTCCAGAATTGGAGAGGCTTTCTGATTATGTTTCTGGCAGTATGTTTCTTTTATTACACACACCAAAGAATAGCTATTTGAAATTACAGGGATATCCGAGGAGAAGAAGATGATTTTCAGAAAGGCTTAGGCCAGCTGTTTTTTTTTTTCCAGAAAATTCCATTTCATACTTTATGAATACAGATGGTCAACAAGATTTTGAGTACTCAGAAGATATATTTCTGAGACCATGATATGTATGTGTTGAATATCTGCTGGATGAGCACTATGACTGAATAGTTTGCTGTACCCTAAATAATAATTAAGATAATTCTTTCAATTATATCACCCTGTGTCCTGGGTACTTAAATGTTTTCTTAAGTCCTTGTATCAGATTAGTAACTGGACATTGGGAAGGTTCCCAAACAGGTTTTACTTTGAATTTGTGATTCTAGATATGATGAGTTAATGTCCCCCAATTTAGAGAATGATATCAGTACAGTCTAAAGCAGCGTGCACTACTCGGTATATATCTAAAACTCAGAAATCTCAAGTAGTCTGCTTTCTGATTAAGGACAATGATGCTGTAGGTATGATTTGTGCAGGAGGAAATTGCTTGCATACTTTTTGTAACTGTTTACATTCAAGGATATGGGACTAATGTGTATTTCATACATAAATGATAAATGACACAAGGGATATATGCCAACTCAGCATCAGTGATTTTTCTGTATCAAATAACAATTGTAATTGTGTGGTCCCAAGATACACCACCACTTGGTAGTAATGCTTGGCTAGACTCATTTTTGTAGTGAACAATTTAGGCAGATATTTTCTATAAGTAATTTGCTACCAAGATGGTCATGTTAATAGACAGGCTGTTTCTGTCTGCTTACCGTTTGGGTCAGAACCAGGCCTCTCAAGCATAAGCAACAGGAGAACAGATTGCTTTAATTAAAGTCTATTTTTTTAAATGACAGATAGCATTTGGATCGAGGGGAGGAGGGGAAGGTTCAATAATACCTCCAGTGCATAACTGGTGAAATCCTGGGTAACAACATTGTTAAATATTAGTTGCTACCAGTATTTTCAATGATACCATTGTTTCCAAAGTAAGCTAGATTTACAGGAATAATAATAGTAATAACAACAACCACCACTTTGCTTCATAATTTACTTAGATTTTTATGTAGTTATAGAAATGGTTTGTTCTGCCCATTTTGATGTAGATTTCCGTATTATAATCTGTGGTACACCTATTTCTGCAGCATTATAGACATTTGTCAGCTTGTACAATTCTTTGTAATGGTATCCGTTGCCAAGCATATCATAGTGCTTCTGTGTTATTTTGGTGCTTCTCTGTCTGCACAGAGAAATTGAAGATATTATTTTTCTTTATTTACCACTTTTTAAGTCAAATTTTCCGCAAATTAATCCCAGTTATTAGTTTCTTTCCTAAATTCATGCAGTAACCAATTTTCTTAAGAACTTGAGTGCCTTAATTGTGCTTCTCTCTTTTAACTAAAATTCCAGTTCTTTAAAACTATTTTTATTGCTTTTTTTCTGTACTTTTTCTAATTTTTGTGCTGTACTCTTCAACTATTTGAGCTGAAGCCTTACTTTTCCTTCTCATCTTAAATATGAGACCTTTTTTTTAGTACATCACAGAATGACATTTGCCTTTTCTGGAGTGGTATCATGTTGTTCATATTTAGTTTGTGGAGCCCCAGTATCACTTCCAGGTTATTTTCTGCATTATTGTTTCTTCACAATTTTTCTTTATTTCACATTTGTCTCCTTGCTATGTCTTGTGTTTTGAACTTCTGCCTTTACTTCACCTTTACTGATTTTAGAGTATTTGCGCAGAGAGTAGAAGTGATGTTGAAAATCAACCTGCTGAGGGTGATCCCAGCACAGTAGTGCCCACCTCGACCAGGGCACAGTCCTGCAGCGTCAAAACATGGCCAAGTGCTCAAAACAGTCTGTTGACAACCCCAGAGAAGGCAAAATGATAAATCAGGTCCAGGGTTCATCCATGGGCTTCAGTCTGGAGCCAGCAGGAGATGAGGCTGAAGACATGGCTGTAGGCTAAGTCCAAGGGATCTCTCCAGGAGCCAGGGGACGGGCACAACTGCAGCATAGCCCAGGCGAAGTGCGGATGCCCAGACTGGAGCTTATCTGGAGCTCCTGGGCTGTGGGCAGTGGGTGTGAGTGGCAGCCCCTAGTGAGGCTGCTGAGGGTCATTAAGGCTGGTTGGTGCCCTCAGGTTCACGATGGTGCTGGCAATGCATCCTGAGCTGGGGTGATCTGTGAGGCTTGTAAGCATATTCTTTGTTCAGTCTTCAGAGTCTGCTACTGAAAATATTGAAGAACTTAGCATCCAAGGCAGGCAGTTACAGAACCCTACAAACCTTCCCAGTTTTACAAGTAATTTTAACTACCTTTCCCCTGCTCCATCTACTATTTTTATCTGCAGCATATTTATCAACTTTTTCCTCTAAAATTCTGCACAGCTACTTGAAGTGTATGCAGTATATGAAGGATAAAAACTGTGTAATTTGGGGTGCATTACAGTGACATATTTCCCTTAGCGGATATTTACAATGCCGTGCTTACTATAGAAGGCAGAGTTAAAGTGGAGTTATATAATTGAATTTGTTATTCTGTATTTTGGAGGCTAAATTTCAATAGATATCTTGATATCCTGTGTCGGCAGAGATGGCTGAAGGAGCAGAATGGGAAGATTTCTTGTCACTTATAGCTAAGACAAAAACAAAATAGTCATTTTTGAATACAGTCAGAGGTTCTTTTTTGTCTTGTCTATAGAATATCTTTTTCCTGCTTGACTATTTTTTTTCACAAGACTTTGAAATCAGTGTTATGGAAGAATGGCAGTGGAATGTTTACAGATCCTCTAATCTGGTACATAGAAACCTATTTTCAGATCTATTAAAAAACAATCTGATAAACCTCCCTCTCTAAGAAAAACTTTAATTTCCTATACTTTCCTCTAACTGCCATGAAAGACTTTAGCTCTTTTCAGAACCAGGAAACCAGTTGCTGCTTGTATTGATTACAGATGGAAAACTCTTTTCTATGTGACCGCAAGGTAGGAGGAAATTTATATAGGGAGGTCTCCAAATGGTTTCATTGGCTGATTCCTGGAGAAAATGTGAATTGTGTTCTTCAGTTGACCAGATATTTCTCCCTCATTCTGAAGAGTTTTTATTCTTCTGGCATAATTTTTTACCTTATTAAGAGAAAGTTTAGGGACATACATTTTCTGCAACTGAATGGGATGGTAATTACTGCTTCTTGTAATAGCTTGACACTTAAAATTATACTGAAGATACTGGTGCTCTTTGCTTCTCTTAGCACTCAGTAATCTACACATTTCACTTGTTCCATCTGGAAATGGCTATCAGCTGCTCACAATTAGACTTGGGTTTCCATGTATTTGTGATAAGAACAGCCATACTGGGTGAAATGAGACTTTCATCTGGCACAGTATCCTCTCTGATAGTTACCAAAGCTGGTGTTAAGAAGCATGATCCTTCTGTAATATACTTTTCTAGGTTCCAGTTATTTATGGTTTTGGGACTACCTCAGCTGAACTCAGGGGTTTCATCTGAGTTGTCATGTTTGGTGCCCACATATGGAATTAATCTAACTAATTTTTTTAATGTACTTAAAAAAAGGTGTATTTTTCTATACATTTGAGATATATAGAAAAAGTGCCTTTTCATTCCTTTAAGTTTGCTTTCTGGTAATTTCCTAGGTGTTCTCTCCTTATATTGTGAGAAATAATGAATGTTCATTCTGTAAGCCATTCATGATTTTATAGACATGTATTCCCTTCATTTTAGTCATATCTTTCCAAAAAGAAAAGTCTTTTTCTAAGTCTCTTTTCATTTGTATCTTTGCTTATTCTACTCACTCTGCGACCTCTTATTTTAGAGAGGGTAACCAGATATACAAGTTGTGCAAAATGTTGATACACAATGGATTTTTATGACAGAATTACATTTTTTGTATAATTTTCAGTTTTTTTCCCTAATAATTTCAGTATTCCTATTGCGTTTTTAACTGCCTCAGAGCTTTCAAATTATTTTTAGGGGGAATGGAGCAGCTTTAACAGCTCTTTTCTTGAGTGATAATAGCTAATTTTGTACTCATCACTGTCTACCTATAGTCAGCATTGGTTTTCCCCAGGCATTAGGTCCATACTTCTTGATGTAGAAATTAATTTGACTGTTTTGATCATCCATTTGGTTCAGTATATGTGATATTTCCAGATATTACTGACTTAAAGAAATGCAGTAGAATCATGAAGCATGATTTTTTCCTTGGAAAAAATAATTACCAATCTTTTCCAATATATCAAACTCATGTTTTCATTTCTATTAATTCACTCTGTACGGAAAAAGGCTACTAGTCTGTAGATCTCAGAAGCTTCCTTACAGCCTTTTAAGGAGATTGATGTAACTTCTATAATTTTATTCCCCTTTTACTGAGGTTAATTTAAGCAATTAATAACTCAGTAATTTTATATTTCAGTTCATCTAGAACTCTTGGCTCATGTGTAGTCACTTTTCAACACATGAGATTTTCCTAAAATCTTCTGAAATTTTTATTTGAAACCTATATTGAAAATCATTCCTGATATAGAATGGCAACACCTCTTTCATAGTGAACAGCTGTGAAATACTTTCTTTGCAATCTCTGTTGTGGTTGTATCTTTCCTGAATGCTACACAGAATTATAGAAGCATTAGTTGGTCATCTGCTCCAGCTCAAAGCAGCATTGTTGTCAACGCTAGATCCAGTCAGTCGTCATTTTGTCTGGATAAGTCTGGATACCTCTGGAGTCAGAGATTCCATGTCCCCTCTGGGCAGCCTGCTACTGATACCGCACTTCCTCTTAGTAAAAAGTTCTGATGTCCAATCTGAATCTGCTAATCATACCACTTAATTATTTATTGCCCTCACTGATTCTCTGCTAGTCTTCTTGTGTTTCTGACATTTGAAAAATATTTTTTCCTTCATGCCTTAAACATGTTGCTCATTAGAAGCTGATTTTTGTATTGCCTTATTCTGCTTTTTGATGGTGGTTATCCTCTTATTTAACTTCCTTATTTTGATCTGATTTCCACTTTTTGAAGATGACTTTTTGCATGTAATGCTTTCCTTCATGTGGTAGTTTTTGGAGTAGCTATAAAGTCTGTTTGGGTATGAGTTATATGTTTGAGTGCTAACGAGATGTCTTTATATAATACTTGCTATTGTGTAATCTGAGTAAGCTATGATCACTAACACAATGTTTCTTTTACAGTTATGTATTAAACTAGGTATTTTTCTTCATTTAAGATTAAACTCAGTTGCTTTTCACCTGTGAGTTCTCTTATGAATGACTGATGCATGACTGGGTCTCTTATAATAAACTAAATATCTAGATCAAATCCAGTCTGAAAGGGAATAACTTGAAAATCCTTGTTACTGTGTTTTCTGTTGTTAAGGTCTCTTAACTCTTACCTTTTAAACTAGGTATTTTTCTTCATTTAAGATTAAACTCAGTTGCTTTTCACCTGTGAGTTCTCTTATGAATGACTGATGCATGACTGGGTCTCATAATAAACTAACTATCTAGATCAAATCCAGTCTAAAAGGGAATAACTTGAAAATCTTTGTTACTGTGTTTTCTGTTGTTGAGGTCTCTTAAGTCTTACCTTTTTGTGCTTACTGTTGTCTTGCATTTTATTTATAAAATATTGTTTTCTTAGCCTTTTTAATATCTTCATCTTCCTGAAAAACATGGCTGATACATCAGTAATAGATCTATATTACAAAAGCATGTTGAAGAGGTTTTATTGGACTGCAGAATCCTTTTATGAGGAAGGGGTAGGATTACAGGTTTCTCTAACTCTCATTCAGTGTTTTCTGCACTGACAATTTACTATTAGATGTTGAAATACTCCATCTTGTATTAATAAAGCTTAGAGATTCATTATAGATTGGAGGGTGCAGTAATAACATTTATTTTAAGTGGAACTTCCAAGTAGCTTTGTCTCTAGTGCTACAGGACTTTCCTGTTGTTTCAGCTTTGCTTGACTCAGGTTTAAGATGAAAAAGACAACTCTTAATAGAAATTTTTGTTCTAGTAGCTAATTAAAAGCAAAATACACTGAACTACAGTTGTTGATGTTGTAGATGAACAACTAGTTTTGAATCACTGTACTTTTTCATATTTGTAAATATTTGCACTGAAAAATATACACTGACCCAAAGAAAATGACTTATAACACAGAATTTAATTGTTTGCTGCCATCTCTGCATTACCCAGAACACTTCAGTTAGAAAAGTTAGGTTTTGTTCCTTGCTTATGAATCCTAAACCTTTTGCGAATTCACATCTCCTGCATCTCTGTGTTGCTTTGACTCCCTGTTCTTGTCTATATCGTGTATTGACTGATGTCTTCCATTTGTTTCCATATCCATATGCTGTTGCCCTTTCCCTGTGGTCAGTTTTCCCACCATATTGGAAAGTGATGAATATAGAGATTTCTTTTTTTCTGGCTTTCGGAGGTCTGAAATTGAGATAGCTTCTCAGGACCTCTTTAGTCTTGCACAAGATGCAAGACAAATACTCCTGGATCATGGCCCAGGCATAACAAAGGATGTCTCGGCTCATTCCAAGTAACAATGTTATCCATTTAGGGAGTAGGAGAGGACCTTTATAGCCCACCACTGAAGTGCAATGCTTGAATCTCAGCTGAACCAAGAAAAGAGGGAGAGGGTTTCAGATACTGAGCTGTTGGGTCACATCCTTCTGTAGAGGAAGAGAAAATTTATCTTGGATGAGTAATCAGAAAGGACACCTTTCAACTTTGCTTCATTCTTATTTAACTAACATTTTCAATAAAATAAATAAGCATATGGTCTGAACCAAAAAAAAAAAGCCAAACTTGACCTTTGAAAATAATACAGAATTTTGCAGTAACTGTGATTCAAAAAAGTACTGTTTGTTTTAGTAGAAGTCACCATTTATACAATGCAATTTTGTAATTATTCTTTGCAGTTTTCTCTGTCCAGATGGTAAATATTGCCACATTGTTTACTCAGTTCTTTCTTCCTTCTGTTTTGAAAGGACAGGACTTTTAAACTCTATTTAAAAATTAAATAGTTACACTCTGTTGAATATTTCTCTTTTTTCTCCCCTCTCAACAAATTAAAGTATGTTACACAGGCTTACTTTTTTTCTGTTCCATTTAAAGTTTTCTTCTCCCCAACTCATACTCCCATTCTTGTTGCTAATGAATAGATCATCTTAAAATAGATATGTTCATCATTCTATAATATTTTGTATCTTTCTAGATTGGAGGCCAGTGTAATTGTAAGAGACATGTGTCTGGCAGACAATGCAATCAGTGCCAGGAAGGATTCTACAATCTACAACAGTCAAACCCTGATGGCTGCAGTCCCTGTAACTGTAATACCTCTGGGACAGTCAATGGAGATATTACCTGTCACCAAAATTCAGGCCAGTGCAAGTGCAAAGCAAATGTTATTGGTATGTGTAATGCAAGAGTTTGGAGCCATTTTTCTTGTTTTCTCTGGAAATAAAACACACTTGATTTCTAAATGAAAAGTATAGTAAATTTCTTTGCTGAAGGCAGATTATAAAAATGAATGAAATCAACTGTTGAAAAACTATTAGTCTAATAATTCTATCAAACTACAGCTTGAAGCTTAGTTTAATCAACCCTTTAGAAGTTTTTTATGGCATATCTACATTAGCTTACATAGCTCCATACTAATAAGTCACAGAAATAATGTCATTTGCTTACTGCATAGATGTTTCTTTTAGGAAATTAACACTTTTTCAAAATGTTTTACATGTAATGAGTTCTAAGCGAATCGTTTCCATGCTAGTTTTCTTAACAGAGCAAAATAAATAGATTTTTTTCTCAAAATATTCTGTGCTACAGGGTCCTTTGTGATAAATCTATCAATTTTTTTCTATTATATTTCTTTGAACTGTTCCTGTGAAATGCAAAATAAGTCAACATAATTCCACAGATCATGTACATAGCTAGGGTTAGTTATCAAGGGCCACATAATTTTAATTTTGTAATTCAATGCCAAGCTGATTATAATAAACTGCTACCTTCTGTGTTATTTATCATTTTTTTTACAAGACATGCTTTTTTGTTTGTTACTCCCACAGGTATTTTTCAGAAATTAGATTTGATTATAGCAATTTATTACTTCCAGCATATTTGAGGGGAGCCACAGCCACATAAGGGCAAAATTTATCAAACGCCCAAAATACACAGTATATATAATACACTTTGAAATGTTGATGTATGGGAATATTATGCAAGGAGAATTTCCTGATAAAGTGAGCCTTGCATGGTAACTGTACGTGTCTGACTATACATATGTTTCAAAAAAAAAAGATCCTTTTCTGCTTTGTTATTAATACAATTAGTAATCTGTTTTTTCTTTAGCTAACCATGATTGTGGGTGGTATTAACAATGTTCAAGTGTATGTTAATTTATAACTCATTTGCTTGTGAATATTGACTTATTTGTAATATTGTGAGTCTCTTTTTCTTCTTTCATCTAATTTCCAGAAACAAATACAAAATAACAAGAAGTAATGAAAATAACTCTAAACAGACAAAATGCTGAACATTTTCTGTCCTCTTTCCTGTGGAACATCAAGTACCTATGTTTTTGATATGATAAAAAGGGTGCTAAGAGTGAAAAAAAATAACCTCTGTGCATCTTAAACTCACTCTCTACATTCAATAAAAAGGACTTTGGAGCATTCTTAATTATATATGCTTTGCATACATTTCATGTTCGCATCTGTGAAACCTTCTTAACTCTATGGGAGTTTGGTATACAAGAAACACACAGTCTGGTTCTCACATATTTGATTGTCTACGTATTATTTAAAAAATTTTCTCCCTTTGAGAACAATAAGAATTATTTTTATTTCCACTGAAATAGTAATACAAAAAGTGTGTAAATCTCTGCTTTCTGCAAATTTGTCTGTAACTATGGTGGGGAGCTGTAGTTTGCAAGTGTTTGTTCGTAGGATAAAGACCAAATTCTTTCCAAACTGGATTCTCTTTTTTGTTTTCCAAACCAATTGTAAATAAGCTTCTGTATATTGGAACATGTGCAGCAAACTTTAACAAAGAGCTTTCCTCTTTGGCTTTCTAAATTGATTTTGAGAACAATCTGTCTATTGCCGTTTTACCTATTTAAACAAACATGATAACAGAAAAATGCAACTATGGACTGCAGTGTTATGAAACATGAACTGTTAGAGTTAACACAACTGTTAAATCTTACTAATGATTCTATCACCAGTAAAATACATTAGCACCAATAATTTTATTAAAGTAGGTCATTCATCTAGAATAAAAAGGTAGAAGAATGTGAATTAAATGCCAAGCGTGCTAACTCCCCTGTACTTGTTAACATTGAATGTGATGCCCTGTAGGCCTTCCTCAGTATCGTTAGGAATAGATTACCTGTCAGGAATATGTATGGCATATTCAAATAAGCACTGCGCATATTTTTAAAACTGATATGATATGAATCCATGTAGACCAATTTTAATAGTTCAAAATGAGTCATAATTCTTGTTAACAATACAGTTATTTTTAAAATTTGCAGCAATAGTGGTCCTTTTTTATTTTCCTTATTGAAATTAAATGATATGCCTTAGGTGAGTCATTCATCACTGTTAAAGGAACTTGCCTTCTGTTGAAGTTTTTGAGTTTTTATCCGTATGTATAATGCATTTCCTACCATTTTTAGTTTTATTTTTCTACATGTAAGTTGCTAGATGTATTTCTGTATGGTTTTGTACTTTTTAAAATGATAATATTTTGCTAGAACAATGTATTTATATTTTTCTGTATGCAACAATTAAGTGATAGCTTCATAGTGAAGGATTTTCCCATTGCGAAGGAAAATACATAACTGTGAATTTGCATTTTTCATATAATAATCTAGTTTACTTTCTTATAATGTGCATTTTATGAACTAAAATACAAATGCCATCCCTTGGGGCAGGGATAAAGCAAGCAATGACTTTGAAAACAAAGCTAATAAAACTACAGGATGAAGCATGAAGAAAACAGTTTATATTTTAATGTACTGCAGGAGTTAACTAAATCATACATTTAGATAAAAGTATTTCATTTTGGATTAAGGAAAACATTTTCTGCTTTCAGTAAAGGCTAACAATAAATGCTAACATAAATGTAATCAATGTTAAAACCGAAGTACACTGTTAAGTAAATCATTCATCGTAATTAGTCTAACTTGTGTTGTCCTAGATATTTGATATTTTTAATATAGTATATAAATCTGTTACCAGAACAGATTGAGAATCCAGTGCAATTCCCTGTATATTGCGTTTCTATGATACAGGGTGAAGAGTTCACATAAGCATTGATTGTGTAACAGGTCCTGTTCTGCGGGACAAAGAGATTAATTCTGGTTTGTCTTAGAAATGTTACAAATAATCTCTTGCAGAAGTATCTTAAATTGTATTGAGAAGCCAGCAGAAACGCATTGCTTCTGAAACAAATTGAAAAAGTAAACAGATTTTTAGGACACCATTGTTATTCAGTTGATTTGTGCAGCCCTGTCATTCCTGTTAATTATGCTGGTGAAGAATATTAGTCCTTTCCCTTCTCTTTTTTTTTTTTTCAAGTCTAGTATCATTTTTTAGAACGGAAATTAATAGCTGTTCAGCTTTTTTGTTATTAATATCTTTTCTCTTTCCAGGTCTTAGGTGTGATAGTTGCAATTTTGGATTTAAAGCTCTCAGATATTCTAATGAAGATGGATGTGAACCTTGTTGGTGCAACAGCCACGGCTCAGTGAACCAATTCTGCAACCCTCTTTCTGGGCAGTGCAATTGTAAAGAACGAGTGAAAGGGCTTCACTGTGACACCTGCACGGACAACTTTTATGGTCTGGATGTAACTGGTTGTAAGGCTTGTGAATGTAATGTTGCAGGGTCGTTTTCTGGAACTGTGTGCGATGCGAAGACAGGACAATGTGCATGTAAACCAAATATTGGAGGAAGACAATGTGACGAATGCCTGGATGGCTACCACAAAGTACAGGAAAATAATTCCTTTGTGTGTCTGCCATGTAACTGTGATAAGGCAGGTACAGTAAATGGCTCTTTGCTTTGTGACAAATCAACAGGACAGTGTCCTTGCAAAGCCGGTGTAACTGGCCTTCAGTGCAGTCAGTGCATGCTTCACACGTACAACCTCAGCGTGAGCAACCTCCTTGGCTGCCAGCGTTGCGAGTGTGACGCTCTGGGCACATTGGCAGGAACGGTCTGTGACCACGTTTCTGGACAGTGTGTCTGTTTACCTCAGCGTCAGGGGAGAAGATGTGATGAGTGTAAACCAGGTAAGGAAATTGGAAGACAATATTTGATGTAGTAAGTTTTGCTGTGTTGAATATCATCATAGTTCCTACTGTTTTTAATATGTGTTTAGACAGCTTTGTATCTGGCATGTTTCTGACTTTGTTATTAATTATTTTTCCATGTCTTCCTAACTGTGTGAGTGAGAAGGAAGTATTAACATCTTGTTCACCATCAAATATTTATTCTATTGTCAGAGGTTGTATAGCTTGTGTTAATACTGCAGTTTCAACATGTCCAAAATAAGGTTAGACTAGTTCTTCTAGATATTGAGAAAATATGCAAATCATCATGGCCTGTTCACTAAATAAGAGGTAAACGAGCATAGTGTGGTGAACAGCAGCTATTCTCATAATGAAAAATGTGGATTTGGAAGGCAGAGTGCAAGGTCTTTGGGAAGGGCACTTCATGCATAGAGCTGAGCATGGCAGGAGGCACAGAGATGGTTGCTTAAACTGAGACCTGCAAACGTGCCACCTAAAAAGCATTCGCCTGCCTTGCTGTGTTGAGGATGTGCTGGTTTTTACAAGGACTGCTTATGGTTTGGCCCTACAAGTAGGTGATACTGCAGTTGCTTCGTATCAGTTCAAGATCTTATACCATATTACTGTAAACAGACTTTAAATGTTCGTTATAAGCAGGAAGCTCTGTGGTTGTATTTTAATGTTTTTGTTTTAAAAAGTAGGTGGGTAAAGTGAAACTGTAGGTAATATTAACCTACCCTTAGTAATAATATTGAACAGATAGATTTAGTTCAAGTTAAATACATATGCAATTTATTAAAGTAGCAGGTCACATTAAAAGGTACATTATAGCTCCATTGGTTTTAATATGCCATTCAATAATTAGAACAGAGGTTAAAAAAGCTGCTTAACCTCCATTAAGTATTTTTAAAAATACTTTCATTTAAATTATTTTAGGTACATATACTAATAAATAAGGCAGCATTCTGTTTTTCTTAGTTCCTCCTCCAGTGCTATTTGACCTGCTAACCCTCTACAGCAGCCACTTAATCAGAGATCGGCAGAGGAGTGATGTCAAGGCTTCCTGAGTCAGTGACCGCACTTGTCCTTGAAAAAGAAAGGCCAGGGTTTATGCAGAACTAAATGGTTTAAAAAGGTTTAATTGATAGTATGAACAGACTGGTTTGTAGAAAAGCTTACATGGCACTCAAAGGAATACTTCCACAATAGTTCCTGTTAAAAAAAAAATAATCTTGCTGTAAGAATTATTTTAAAATTTTCTAAGTAAAGTATAAGCACGTATGTGCTGAACACTAGGTTCTCTTCTGTAGGTGAAAGTGTAAATCCTTATTGTAAAAGCATTGTATTTCTCTTAGTGTAGCACAGTGTACTACTGTATTTTCACTGACATTTTAATGTTGATCTTAGTGTGAGCTCATTTAGACATTTAGTATGTCTATCTTTTTATATAAAATATTCTCTGTTAGTATGTTCCAAAGGAGAGTTTTCTATGAAACAGGGATGAGTATAACCTGCTAGTAATACTGGTGTTAAGTTGTAGAAGTATGGAAATTTAATTGGTTTCAAGTACTCTAAACATGTCCTGTTGGCTTTGCCTTGGGACAAAGATAAGAAAACGTCCTCCAAGTATATATGTAGCCAACACAACCTAATTAAAAGCACACAATTAATTAGTTAAAATTGGCAGTCTGAAAAACATACTGAAGACTTCTTAGGCTGTTGGGACATTTCAACTCTGATCTGAGTTTCCCTAGTGGAATACAGGTCATATCTTTTTTAAATTTTTTTTTTTTTAATTCTGTGTAACTATAAGTCTGTTATAGTTAGTGGTATTTAAAATAACATCCCATTGTAGCATATCTTCTGTGTGCTTTGATAAAATTTGAGAGGTTTCCGAAAGTTACCAAAATTCTAATGCAGGAAGAGTTGCCAATGGAGAAAAAATCAAACTTGATGTAACTTTGGGAAATTATTTTATAATGAGATTATGATAAAAAAAAAAGAAAACAAAAAAAAACCAAAACCAAGACCAAACTATTTCTGGAGCATTCAGACTTATGTTTCAATTGTTAGGCTATATTTGTCCCCTGCTGTGTTCCATTTTGTTCTCATACAAGTTACATTTTTGGTAGATTTCTGTACATTTAAATTTTTTTTTGAACTAATGGTGTATGCAAAGAGAGGAACACTTGATTCTAACATGAAACCAAATGAAAGAGCAGTTTTACCTTGTGTATAAACTTGCTTTTGAGATGTCCTAGGTTGCAGTGGTAGGAAACAGATCTTTCCAACCCTCAAATAGTTGTGAAGAGTTTGTCTGTGTCTCATTCCAGGACTGTGTTGCCACAACAGCTGAGATTTGGGGCCATACAAATCCTGCTCAACACAGGTCTTGGATCTGTTATGAGAGCAGCAAAGCTGGGTAGGGGGGGTGGTATTTTGTAAGTTCTTTACTTGGTGACCACAGCTTTTTGTGGTTCAAGGAATGGTACGTAGTATGGAAAGACGTAAACCAACATGTAGGATATGTGACTGGGCACAAATATTGAGTTTTTGTGTGTGTACTACCTCTCTTCTTGGCCAGAAAAACATGAAGTATGTTGTGACAACATTGTCAGTGTTGTTAACTGTGCATTTTGAAGCACAGACTGTGGTTAAGAAATGAACTTTACCACCATAGTTGGTAGGCATGTACAAGTGCTAAGTAATTGTTTGGGTGTTCCTTTTCCATGAGCTATACAATAGGGAAAAATAGTAAGAATACGATTAAAAAAGGAAGCTGAATACTTTGCTATGACTTTCATTCTTCCTTTTGAAAAGTACGTTTGACTGGCAAATGTGAACCATTATGGTTGAACAGGAAAAAAAATCTGAAAAAGAATAAGCATAATACTAGTTATATACCTAGATCTTGTAGAGATTTGCAGTGGCTGTCTTAAAATTGGAAATTGGCTCTATTATACAACAGTGGATCCTTCATAAAGCAACTTTTATGAGCCCTTCTAACCTTGCTGTAAATTAAGCTTGCATTAAGTTGTTTCTTACTCTTCCCTGCCAAGTTCTAGGTGGTGGAAGTAAATAATAATGGTTATGACAAACAGTATGAATTTATAATCCAGTGTCTCTTCTCTTTTTATCTACATTTGTGTTAATTTACTTAGGACTTAGTTGGGGGAAGGACTTTTTCCTATTTTCCTATCCCTCACTCTTACTTTTAAAAAAACTTTTACTTACTACATGTGAAAAAAAATATTTGTGGTAGTACCCAGAAACTTAGTTAAACTTTATAGCATTTCTAAAAGATTAATATATAAAAAAAATCATACCAAATCCTTCACTGCTCT
>NW_009614099.1:4171-8452 GCF_000690535.1 Cariama cristata | reverse complement strand
CTTTGCTTTTTTTTTGGCTGGGTTTTCCCCCCGCGCCACCCTCGTCGCCCGCAAAGGTGCCCCCGCCATCCTGCGGTGACCGGATGGTTTTTCTTTCCCCTGGTTCTGAACCGCAAGGCCATCACCGCCAGCGCTGCCCATCTTCTCCCACCGCTGCTGGATGCCAACACCGGGGCCGGATTCAGCCTCGGCATTTTCACGATACCTCCAGCCCACCCTTTTCCTCCCCGCTGCCGCCAAGCCCGGCTCCGTGCCGTGGCCGTGGTGTGGTGGAGGAGACATCAGCCGTAGAGGAAACCCACGCCCGGGGCGAGCAGAAGAAATCCCCAGGGAGGTTTCGGCTACTTGGTTCGTCCTCTCCTGCATGAGACAACCCCGGCTCTGCGGCTCCGCCGGGCGATGGCCGCGCAGTGAAGATGTCCGTGGCCAGGCTCAACAGCGTCAATGGCTTTCTGGAGGACGGAAGGATGGAGGCAGGGGACATGGGCAGGATCCTCCGCTGCCTGGAGATGGGCACAGTCCTTACCTTGTTCTATCAGAAGAAGTCGCAAAGGCCAGAACGAAGGACCTTCCAGGTGAAGTTGGAGACTCGGCAAATCATCTGGAGCCGGACTCCCGAGAAGGTGGAAGGCGACAGTGAGTATCAGTGGCAGCGGTGCTGGGGGCTGGGGATGTGCCGGTGGGATGCCCACCTGCAGCGGAGTGCCTCGCTGTGAGGTGCTCGGCCATGGTGGGATGCCTGCCAGCGGTGGGGTGCCTGGCCGTGGTGTGCCTGGTCGTGGTGGGAAGTCCTGCTGTGGTGGGGTGCCTGGCTATGGGGTGTTTGGCCATGGTGGGATGCCCGCCAGTGGTGGGGTGTCTACCTGTAGTGTGCCTGGTCGTGATGGGAAGTCCTGCTGTGGTGGGGTGCCTGGCTATGGGGTGTTTGGCCATGGTAGGATGCCCACCAGTGGTGGGGTGCCTGGCTGAGGTGTGCCTGGTCATGCTGGGAAGTCCTACTGTGGTGGGGTGCCTGGCTGTGGTGAGATACCCTACCGTGGTGGGGTGACCGGCTGTGGGGTACCTGGCTGTGGTGGGACGCCCTACCATGGTGGGATGTCCAGATGCAGTGGGGTAGCTGTCCATGGGGTGCCTGGCTGTGATGGGGTGCCCTGACATGCTGGGATATCCCACTGTGGTGGGATGCCTGGCTATAGTGGGATGCCCAACCACAGTGGGGTGTCTGGCCACAGTGGGGTGCCTGGCTATGATGGGGTGGCTGGCCATGGTAGGGTGCCCACTGTGGTGGGGTGCATGGACATAGCGGAGTGCCTGACCTCAGTGAGGTACCTGGCCATGGTGGGGTGCTCAAGCACGGTGGGATGCTCAGCGCCATGAAGTGCCTGGTCATGGTAGGGTGTCTGGCTGTAGTGGGGTGCCTGGCTTCGATGGGGTGCCTGGCCGTGGTGGGATGCCTGGCCATGGCGGGGTGCCCAGCCATGGTGGGATGTCCAGATATGGTGGAGTGCCTGGACATAGTAGGGTTACCGACCCCAATGGGATGCCCTACTATGGTGGGGGTCTCTGGCCATGATGGGGTGCCCTGCCATATGGTGGGATGTCCAGCCACAACGGGATGCCCTACCGCGGTGGGGTGCCTGGCCATGGTGTGATGCCCAGAGACATAAATGCACGAGCTGCTGGGCTGAGCAACCCTCGCCTCCTCCATCCCAGCTCATGCGGCCCATAAGTTGCCAAGGGGGTCAAGCCGCTGCCATTTCACCCCCAGGGTTTTACACCCTCCCTGACAAGGAGGTAAAGGAGCTGGCCATCACCTTGCCTGCTCCTGGTTGCTTTTAACCCCCAAACCAGGGTGCTCAGCCAGCTGGGGCAGGCAGCAGCATGGGGTGGAGCATGGTGGTGGCCCCACATAGCCCAGAGAGGGTTTGGCCAGCTGGGCTCTGCCCCACATGCATTAGTAACGTCACTGTGAATTTTGGACTGGTGGCACTGGTGTCCCACACAGGAGATGTTCCCACTGGAGCATCCATAAAAATTACTTTTATTTGTGGATTCCCTGGTGGCTGTTTTTTTTGCCGGGCATCGGTGGGGCTGCGTGCCTGGGTGCTCATTACCTGGTTGGTCATCACCTCAAGGCTTGCACCTCCTCTTAAATTGAGCTAAAAAGAGCCAGTGGATGAAAACATGGGGTTGGGGTGACGTGGAGCTGTGCCATTGCCTCATCCCATACCTTCATGTGGGGAAGAACCCAGTTTTGAGGTATCACCTCACCTGGATGATGGCGAAGCCCACCCTGGAGGTTTGGGAGGTGACAGATGCCTTTTTCCTGGGGGTGCTCAGAGGCTGTCATTAAAAATCACCAATCTCCCACCCAAAAATCACCACCCACTGCTAATTTTGTGTGAGACAGAGCAAAATCCCCAGGAGGGTTCAGCTCTCTCTTGGAGGGGCCGACGCCGAGCCGTTTCGAGCCGGACTGTCAGCCATGGTGAGGCTTTGAGCCAGGAAGGAGGGTGGCATCTGGAGATGAGCATCAGCACGAGCAGGATCTGTGCTTGTCCGGACCTGCTGGGTGCGGGAGCAGATTTGTGGAAGGAGGAGGAGGAGAGATGGGCAAGGGGAGGAAGGGCACCCATTTTTGGACAGGTGGTTTTGGTCCTTGTGAGGAAGAGCTCGTTCTCTGCTCACAGAAGTAACACGTTTCTAACTCCTTGGATTTTCTGGGGAGCTGAGTTGGGGTCTTGGGTCACTCCCAATGCCCTGCCTCAGTTTCCCCACCAGGGATCTGGCTTCTCCCATGCAACAGCCCAAAACCCTCCGTGGTGATGAGTTGGCATCCTCCAAGTTCCTCCAGAAGGGGAAAAAAAAAAAAAAAAAGGAAAATCCCTCTGGAAATGGCACTATCAGCCATCCAATCCCACCGCTCGCTTTCCCCGGTCCAGAGTGGGAGCAATCCCCATCTTGGTGCTGGGCTAGAGCATCTTCACCCCCTGGTCCAGCCCTGCTCCATGCTCACACATCCTCCCACTCGCTGTGACATTATGGAAGTGCCAGGATCTCCTATTCATCCCTGGGGTCTTGCTCCCACCCCACGCCCGACCTCACGCCTGCCCAGGCCATTTTAAATCCCCGCTTCAACCAGGCACCCCGCTTGCAGAGGGATTAGTGGGGATGAACAGCAGCGCTGATGTCTCTGTTACGGACTGGCAGGGCCAGGACACAGATCCTGGCTCTCCCCTAGACGCCCAGCACCATGCAGGCTAATTACACGCTTCGTTAAGCAGCCGATGGACGCGTGTCCATGCCCATGGGGTTGCCTGTAGCATCACCTCCAAAATTAACCTCATCCTGGTCGCCTGTAGCATCACCTCCACAATTAACTTCATCCTGGAGGGTTTCCAGCTCATCACCCTCGGCACACCCCAGTCCCCATCACAAGGATGAAATCTAGCAGAAAACAGCCCAAAAGGGATCTTTGCAAGAAATTAGAAGAAATAGGGGTGAAGGCAGCTTGGCAAACCCAAGAGCATTTCAGAAGGGTGGTTTGCCACGACGACAGCTGATTGGGATCACACCTTCAGCCTCGCTAACACCAAATAATTAGAAATAGGGCCATTTGGGGAGGAGAAAATCCAGATGGGCTTTAACACCACTAGACCAGGAGGAAATCTTTTATTTCAGGTTTTAAATCAGCTTCACAACACAACGGGGAGCCCTGGGGGATGCAGTTGCCCAATTCCCCCTGTACAGGAGGGTTTGAGCTGCCACGTGTCCTGCAAGAGGGGGTATCCGAGGCGAACACGAGGGGACGTGGCTCGTGCCACCACAGCACTGCCCAGGCCAGTGGGATTTCCCAGCACAACCATTCCCTCCAGCTGCTTTGCTTTGCTTTTCTCCCAGTAGAATAAGAAAACTCCCAGGCTCTCAGCATCCCTAAAAGCCACCAGGCAGAACCTGGTCCTACATCATCTTCCCACCATTTAAAATCTTTGCACCATGCTGCTCGCTTTGCATTAGAAGAGAAAAGGGATTTTCACAGCTGGAACCAACTTGCAGAGTGTTTTAATCACCCGGGACCCCTGAGACAATGCGGGGAGGAGTTTGGAGACATAGTTCTGACATGATTGCTGCAAATCCGCTGCAGATGTGGTTTCCAGGAAGCCACCGGCCGCGTTGCATTGTGCAGCCCCGCGCCGCTCCCTCTTCCCCTGGCTCTTCGCAGGGCTGGGCTATTTGCCCTGCGGAGAAGGACTTGGGGGTGCTGGGGGATGAAAAATGGGA